>NC_142157.1:16633487-16812237 GCF_024610735.1 Ursus americanus
CGTTCTCCCTTCCTCTCTTTTGAATTTTGATAGACGAGGCTTCCAGTAAAGTTATGCATCTTTTTTAGCTTTTGCTGCACAATTTCAATTCAGAAATGGTGGCAAAACCAACAAGCCATACAACAGCATTTGAGGCTTTTTTTTTTTTTTTAATCTTCCCGAGCCCAATACTGTAAGATTCCGCCTTGCTCATTCTCCTTCAACAATGTATAGTGTTCAGCTCACTGTTCGGAACCTCCTAGATAGATGTTCAAAAATTATAATAAACAAATAAAAGAATGACTCCAGGATTTATAGATGAAGATATAGAGCTACACACACACACACACACACACACACACACACACACACACATGTATACACACACACACACGTATACACGCTGGATCAGAAAATATAGTTAGATTGCATTTAAAAAAATTTTTTTTAAAGATTTTATTTATTTATTTGACAGAGATAGAGACAGCCAGCGAGAGAGGGAACACAAGCAGGGGGAGTGGGAGAGGAAGAAGCAGGCTCCTAGCGGAGGAGCTAGTTCTGGGGCTCGATCCCAGAACGCCAGAGGCAGATGCCTAACTGCTGTGCCACCCAGGCGCCCCCATTTAAAAAATTTTTATTCATCGAATGTTATCAGAACTTTTGCTTAGAGCTTTTGCATCCATGGTCACGAGGGATCGCGGCGTGTAGTGTTCTTTGTTTGCGATGCCTGACTGCTTTTGTATTTGATTGATCCAGGCAGGTTAAGTAGCTTGTTCATGGTCACGCTGCGACTTGGTGGAAGAGTATGTAAAGTCCCCCTACAGTTTAGATTTTAGAAACTATCAAGAAATAGCAGAAGTGTATCCCACTCATCTTCAACCCTCCCAATCCCAATAAATAAATTTATTCCCCAGAAATAAATTTAACCTTGTGACATTGTGAAAAAACACGGAGTCTGACCTAAGACCCAGTTAAGAGTATCTTACATTATGAGATGCATGACCTTGGTCAAATATTCAGTTTCCTTATCCCTAAACTGGGGTTACTGCCCACCACCACTTGTCTAAGTCCAGCTTAACTGGGAAGACCATGGGCCGATCTCTCATTAGCAAATGGCCTTGGTCTAAAGAAAACCCTTGTTTATGTTTTACCACGGATGCTGAGTGGTCGACTACAAGCTGCCTGGTCAATATTCATTCTCCTGTCTTTATTTACAGACAGATCTTTGATTTTATTGAGGGTAGCAGGGTGCCTAGCTAAAAATGTTTCACCCACCAGCTCCCTTGTCGCTAGTGGTGGTCATTTGACACAGTTCTGGGCAATGACAAGAGCAGACATCGCCTGGAGGCTTCTAGGGAAACCAGCTAAGGAAGATCTGACTTGGTTAGGATTGGCCTATTGCTCTTCCTTTGCCCTGGTAACTAGTCGTGATGGCTGGAGCACTAGCAACCTTCTGATATATGTGATCATGAGACCCACACCCTGATATCGAAGCAGAAGTCAGGAAGTTGGCCTGGGTCTCTGATGACACTGTATAACCAATATAATGGATTGCCTACCTTCAGGTTTCTCATTACATGGATAAGTCCATATTTTCTCTAAACCACTGTTATTTGGGATTTTCTGTTGTATGAAACTGATACTCTATACCTAGTGTTCGGAATTTGATTGTGAGAATCTCTTGGAAAGGCACGATTCTGTAACTTTATCTCTTTGTGTGTCTGACACACTTCCCCCAGACTGTAATACATAAGAAACTATTGTTCATAATAAGATCCTTAAAAAGATAAGAGTGACCCGGAAAATGGGAGATCATTTGAAAAGCCAGTTTGCTTTTCCCTACCAAAAAAACATTTAGGATAAGCTGTGTGCATTTTCTCCCCACTGAAGAAACCGTATGCCTAAAGTTCAGTATCAATGCTCATATTTTAAGGTGGCAATTTAGAAAAGTCCTAGAAATGAACTAACTGGGATATACCTAACTAAGATCTGTAAACATTTTTTTTAAGATTTTTTTTTTTGAGAGCGAGAGAGAGAGTGTGTGGCAAGGGCAGAGGGAAAGAATCTCAAGCAGCCTCCCCATTGTGCTTGGAGCCCAACGGTGGCCTGTTGTGGGGCCTGTCATGCGCCTGTCCCAGGGCTCAATCCCATGACCCTAAGATCACGACCTGAGCTGAAATCAAGAGACGGAAGCTCAGCCAATTGAGCCACCTGGCACCCAATATCTGTAAGTGTTTTAAAGCATTAAAAGGAGCAAATGAAGACTTGAGTAAATGTTGTGATAGAAAAAGTGCCAAATGAGCTAGGTCTTATTTTCAGCTATTCCCTAACCAGACATAGGTTTAGGGGCCTTGGTTTGATCATCTGTAAAATAGGATAAGTGCAGAGCAGGACAGCCTCGAACTAGAAATTGAATGATAACTGAACTCTCAGAAGCCTGTAATCATAGGACATTTGGTGAAAGGTGGGAAGTTATACTCTCCTGCTGACCAGAGAGCTGAAACAGTGAAGATTAAAATAATATTCAAGTTAACTTATAGATTTAAGCAATATCATTTATAATTTCAGTGGGTTACTTTATCAAAATTGACAAAATAACTAAAATAAGTGTGGAAAAAAATACATTTGTAATAAAAGTAATCCTGGCTATACCATATATTAAAGTTCGCTATTAGGAAACAGTATTTATCAAAATGGGCTAACCAAAAATTAGGCCTGGGAGGCAAATAGAGATTCCCCAAATCGATATATATTTAATCTATTATAAACAACGGGAGATAAAATCATTCAATGTGTGTTTTGGGGGAAGGTTACTATCAAGACAGGAAAATAAGCTTAGAGTCTAAGGCTTAGGATGATAACTTACTTCAACCAAAAGAAGTAGTAATTTTTTAGTTAAATTTAGTGTCATATATATGCATATACACATATATACCTATGAAATAAAACAAGGCTACACATACCTATTTGGAAAGGAAAAGGATTTTCAGGCAACAGAAACAACGAAAGGAATTAATTAGCAATGAGCCAATGCAAAGATGGACAGTTTCAGGTGCAGGAAAGTTAAAATGCATACAAGTTGACCACAAAATACGGAACAAAAGATGATTAGTCCCTGTATTAGTCAGGGATGTCCAGAGACACAGAACCAGTGGGAGACGTATATAATACAAAGAAATTTGTTGTAAGCGGTTGGCACACATGATTATGGAGATTGAGAAATCTACAAGCTGGAGACCCAGGAAGCCAGGCTGTAGTTTCAAGTCCTGAGAGATGGAATGTTCAGAAGCAGGTGTGCTGAGGTCAGGTGGAGACCGATGACCCAGCTTAAGCAGTCAAGCAGACAGCAATTCAACCGTCCTCTACCTTCCGTGATTGGTTGCTGGCCCATGCTGGGGAGGGCCACTGGCTTTGCTCAGCCCACCAATTCAAACGTGAATCTCTTCTAGAATGACCCTCACAGACACACCCAGAAATGAAGTTTAGTTATCTGGGTATCCCATGGCCCAGTCAAATTGACACAGAAAATGAAGCATCACAGTCCCAAATTGGAAAAATAAAAAAGGAAAACAACAGGGGAGCATTGTAATAACCTACAAACATTTACTATTATAATATAAGGGAGATTAATATTATCTATATGGGCAAATCAGATCTGACTGGACAGATGGTAAAAGGGTATGAGCAGATGGTTTGCACAAGGGAAAATACAAATAGTGAACAAACGCTGGGAAAAAATGTTTAGCTTCCCTAATAATTAAAGTATTGCAAATTAAAATAGCCCAATATACTGTTTCATATGTATTATTAATAACAATTTTTTTTAAACCAGAGTTAATAGTGCTTTGGGGACACAGGTATACTCATATATTGATTGTAGAAACAGTAGCATCATTTTTTCTGGAAAGAAATCTGACAACATGTACCAAAGGATCACTGAACTCATTGTATCCTTCGATTTGGCAAATCTGCTTTGGAGAGCCTATCCTAAGGAAAGACTCAATAAGGGGATATAGCAAATTTTTGCAAAGATGTTTATAGCTGTGCTTTTCGTAATGGTGGAAGAATCTAAAATCATTAACAGCTGGGAAGTGGCTAAGTAAATCTTGACATAGTACTACAGTGAAACATTATATAGCCATTAAAACATCCGATATGAAGATTATCTGGATTTATGTAATTATCTACATGAAATAACGTCAAGGGGAAAGGTAGAAAACAAAATAGGTAATACCCAAGAATAATAACACATAAACGTGTGCTCGGTGAAACTGATCTGTTCTGAAGCATAAAATTTTGGAGAAAATACTTTTTGGTGAAAAGACACATTTTTTGTACTTTCAAAGGATTTTCTTTTTAATTTCACAAATGCTCATGTTCCTTTTGGACAAATTAGAAAATAGAAGTATGCAAAAAAAATCTTGAGCGCTGTCTCAGAAATCTTTACTGATCATATTTTGCTATCTATTCTTTCAATCTTTTTTATATATACTGTGGTTGACAGGTTTTAAATACTTCCCCTTCTCCTTGGCCTAAACTCTGATTTTTCTTTAAAGAACAAACTCCGCCCCCACCCCGGTAACCAGACCCCCCAGCCCCATTCTCAGTTATGTGATTTGAATAGGCTGGATCTGGACTAAGCTTTCTTAACCTCAGAATTTTAGACATTTGGGGACAAATAATCCTTTGATGTGTGTTGGAGGAAGGGAGGGAAACCGTTGTACAATGAATGCATTGTAAGGTAATTAAGCAGCATTCCTGGGCTCTACCCACTAGACTCCAGAATCACCCTCCTCTAGTTGTGACACTGTTGCATGTCCCTTGGGGGCAAATTCAAACTTGGTTGGGCACCATTCATGGGATACAAATAACTGTATCTTAAAACACGTTCAACTATTGTTTAGGGTGTTTTTAAACCCGACGTAAGAGGCATCATGGTTGGTATGCTTTTACGACTTTGTCATTCAGTATTTTATATATAGATAGACAGATACAGATTTATATCGTTCATTTAACTGCTCTATGAAATACGTCGGCTCGATAAGCCAGAAGAGAGTCATTATTCTACTTAGATACAGTGGGATGTTTTCATTCTTCAGCTCTCGCAGACCATGCTACCATGCTATGAATGCATAACTGTGTACAAACCTTGTTCGTGCTGGATTTCTCTAGAGTTGACTTCTAGAAGTGCAACTGTTGGATCAAACAATAATCCACCTTTTGCTTTCCCAGGCCTTTCCTATTGCTCTTCAAAGTGGTGGTACCAAAAACAGGTACGACTCCCCATTTCCCCACATCTTTGTCAGTATTTCATGTTATGGGATTTACTAACTTTTACCAAGATGGTGGGTACAAAATGGGGTTTTGTTGGTCTTTAATTTTCATTTCCCTGATTGTTAAAGGGGTTGAGAATCTTTTCAGAGATTTCCTACCTACTAAGGTTTTCCAACTGTGAATTGTGTGCCTTCTTGTCTCTTTTTCTTTTAGATCGTTTCTCTTTATATTACAGCTTGCTAGAATGTTTTTATGATTATGCATACCGATTTTTTGGTGATTATATGGGTTTCAACTGTTTTCTCCTATAATGAATTGGATTTTTACTTTGCTCGTTCTATCTTTTGTATGGAAGTTTTAACTGTTAAGTAGTCAAATCTGTCTACCTTTTCCTTCATAGTTTGTTTATGCTTTTATCGTATTTATTCCCGTATGTGTATGGGTATGATATTCCACAAACAGTACACACTGTTGTCATCATACTGCATGTATCCTTCTCCAACTTGCTTAACATTTTGTTTTAAAATTTTACCTGTACGGGGGCGCCTGGGTGGCACAGCGGTTAAGCATCTGCCTTCGGCTCAGGGCGTGATCCCGGCGTTCTGGGATTGAGCCCCACGTCAGGCTCTTCTGCTATGAGCCTGCTTCTTCCTCTCCCACTCGCCCTGCTTGTGTTCCCTCTCTCGCTGGCTGTCTCTATCTCTGTCGAATAAATAAATAAAATCTTTAAAAAAAATCAATAAAATAAAATAAAATTTTACCTGTACGGATTTTTAAAAATCTCCTATTTATTTGAATGGGTCTTATGTAATAATGACATTCTTTTGTTACCTTCTAAAGCTTCTAGTTTTATTTTTCACATTTTACATTTTCAGTCCACTTGAAATTAATTTGTGTGTGAAATTAATTTTTCTATATAGTGTGAGGTAAGGGTCTACTTTTGTCTTTTTCTGCATGGAGAGCCAATTGTTAGAACTACTTATAACTGTTCATTTGCTACACCACTTATCAAAGAGTCTATTCTGTTCTATTGGCCTCTGTGTTTATCTCTGTACCAATACCACACTGTTTCAATGCTATAATTTTATATTAAGCTTAAATATTTAGCAAATATAAATCTCCCTTCTTCAAAAATGTATTGGCTGTTCTTGGGTTTTCATTCACCCAAGTAAAATATAAAAGTGCCTTCCATATATTTAGTTGCATGAAAATAACTCTATTGGACTATTGGTTGGAATTGCATTGAGTTTATAAACTAAGGGGTAGACAATTGCTATTTTTGATAATATTGATAAAAGTAATGTAGGTCTTCATTTATTTAGGTTTTCTCTTGTGTTTTTCCATAGTTTCACGTTCTTATCAATAGAAGGGTTGCCCATATTTTGTTACATTTATTTATAGAAACCCTGTAACTTTTGTTGCTATTGTGCGTTTAATTACATATTCTAATTTCTAATTATTTATTGTGTATTCAAGTGCAATTTTGGCATGTTGGTATTTTATCCAGTAATCTTTCCAGACTGTCTTCTTATATTCAATAGTTTGTCTTGAAGAGTTTCTTGAATTTTCTGTGAGAACGATCTTATTGTTATATATCTTTCTTTCTAGTCTCTATATCTTTATTTTATTTTTATTTTTTAATCCTTTTTTTAAAAGATTTTTTTTATTTATTTGACACAGAGAGAAAGACAGCCAGCGAGAGAGGAAACACAAGCAGGGGGAGTGGGAGAGGAAGAAGCAGGCTTCCCAGCAGAGCACAGAGCCCAATGCGGGGCTCGATCCCAGGACCCTGGGATCACGCCCTGAGCCGAAGCCAGATGCTTAACGACTGAGCCACTCAGGCGCCCCATCCATATCTTTAATTTCTTATTGTGCTGGCTTGGACCTGCAGTAAATGTTGAACAGATATAGGGACTCTAACAGAAATGCTTCTAACATTTGTCCAATATACATGTTGTTTGTTGTAGATTTTTGGTAATCTTTACTAGGATGGAGATGTTCCTTTCTATTCCTAGTATACTGAGTTTTTGTCATGAATGAGTGTTGACTTTTATTTGTTGGCTTTCTTGTATCTAATGAGATGATCATATGGCCTTTCTTTTTTACTATGTAAATGTAGTATATTACATTAATAGATTTTCTACTAGTGGTAAACCATCATTGAAATCTTGAGATCAATCCACCTTGGTCATGATGTATTTTTTTACACATTTTTCTGACAGTTTGCCAATATTTTATTTAGGATTTTCACATTTATATTCAAAACTGAGTTTACTTTGTTATCTTCCTTTCTCACGGTGCCATTGGTTGGTTTTAATATCAAACTTATGCTAGTGTCACCCAATGAGTCTAGAAGTTTTTATGTCTATTGTTCAAAATCAATCGATGCAGCTACGGATCATAATTTTAATGACTTCAGTATTTTTTGGATTATCATAATGTATTTACAAATTGAAGAAGTCACTATGTGTAGTTTGTCACTAATTTTAATTGTGAGGATGGTAAATATTTAATAAAATCAATTTTAAAATAATCTGTTATTTTCCTGATCAATCTGGTTCTGCCCCCATATCACAGACATTTCCTGGCCAAATTGGTGTGGCCGGCACTTACTTTTTCATTGAGGTTCAGTTCTCCCTCCAGAAGACTGACATACTGCTCCGAAGGCTGACGTCATTTCAGATGATCTGAGATGGCCCCGGGGAACTTTGGGCTGGCCTTTGATCTCTTGCACCATCTTTTCTCTATCCCCAGACTATGCTAATTTGTTTTTTTTTTCCATTAAAATGTGAAGGCTCTCTTTGCCTTCTGTGCTCCTTTGAGTCCTCTGGTTCTGAGCTTAATCTAAATTGTTTCTATGCTCTTCAAGGGAATCAGCCGTTACCTGACACTCCGGAGTGATCCAGAGAGCTGAATTCTGACTCTGAATGATTTCTCCTTTAGTCCCTCCTTCCACTCCCTTTCCCCTTCATGAACCTCTCTGTTTATCTCTATACATTACAGTTTCGGGACAGTTGCCACTGTGGGTTTTGTTGTTGTTGTTGTTATTGTAGCTTTACAAGTCCTCAAGCCAGTCCTTGAAACCCAAATATCAGCCTCCCGGGGCAGAGGACTATTTCAGCACCGAGGGAGGTCTAGATTTTTCTCCCGTTGAGTTTTAATTTCACTGGGTCAACTGAACAAGGCTTTCATAGGAAACATCACTGTACCTTTGAGCACCCTCAGGAACGCCTTCAAAATCATGGTGGCAAATCTCTGAACATATTTCCCAGGGATGGTGCATCTCCTCTCTCCAGATGGCTCACCACAACAAGCTAATCCCACTTCATGTTGCTGGTAATTGAATTCTCCCCAGAGAAGGAAATTGTATGAGATCCATGAACATTTGATGTATGGATATTTCTAAACAGCCTGACTTGGAAAAGATTAAAACAGCCTTGTATTCCCAATCCCTCAGACCTCCTCACCGGCAGACCCAGATTTTAATCTGCTCCAGGTGGCGAAATTCAGGAAGGCTTATAGCTCTCGGCGTCTTCAATTAATGCCAAGTGTAATCATAGCTGGCAGAGTGCAGGGTGCTCTGGCACGTGTAAGGGATGGGCACAGAACCTCTCTGCCAAGTCCTCCGAGTCCTATCTTTTGGATTGCACTTTTCATAATCAAAAGCTCCCGTAATTAATGAGCTACAGGCAACGGGTAATGCCCTACACTTAAAAAATCAGAACCATGGGGAAGAAAAAAACTAAGAACAAATCACTCCACATAGCCCTGGGTTTCTCAACCTCAGAAGCTTTGTGCGAAGCCCTTCTTTTCGGACCCTTGCCATGCAGACAGCTGAGTCTGATTGAGTTGTGTTACGTCTGAGTGTGAGAGAGGTTGTCTGGGGCTCCGCATCGGTGCGTATCTGTTTTAGTTTTGCTCATGAGCTCAGAGACGTCTGGATTTGGCCACATTTAAAAGTAAAACAAAAGCATCAAAACACTGGATTTAGGAAATAATCACGTAACTGGACTCCCCTATGCCTGCTGATTGGCTTCTGGTCTGAGGCAATCTGAGTCAAGATGTCTCTGGAGCTCGTTATAAGGACAACTCGGCCATGGAAATTGCAATGCCTTGGACATGACCTTCAGCAAGCCATAAAAGTCCGATTTAGACTCCAGGATTGAAGTTCTACCCCCAGGAAAGACTGGGAGTTGAGTTAATGTTTTTCCTTAATTTGATGGCCATTGCGAGGTTTAAAAAGTGAAGCTTTCTAAATTCCGCTAGAAAATCAAGGAAATCAGTCACCAAGTGGATGAAAGAGAGTCTAGTGCTTGTGCTCAATGCCTCTTTAGAAATACTACCGAGATCACGGAGTAAAAACCACCTTTAGACACTGTAATAGGCTTACAACATTTTTGGTGTGGGTAATATCTTGGCTTTTCTGACTATCAGGAGGTTATGAAAGAACAAGAAAATAGTGTTCATATGTTTTGAGTAAAGCAAAAAAAAAAAAAAACCTTAGTAAGTCATTGGCATTTCTTTCAATTTTATAAATTACTAAAGTTTGTATTTAAATTAGATTTTATTAGTCATTGTAAAATGGTGCATTGACTTCATTACACATTGCTTTTAAAAGCTGGAGAAATGGAATCCTAATTCTATTTTATCACACATGACATAAAAGTCTTTGTAATGACTTTGTCTCGGGAGACTCCCCACCAGTTGGGTGCTTTGTAATCTCCCATTCCACAGTTTATAGATGAAGACAACAAAGTACATGGAGGTTAAGCTGCTTGTGTTCACATGACCACGGCAGCGGTGGAATTAAATCCTAGACATTATCTGTAAAGGAAGGACTTGTCTTCATACGTGAAACGCGGAGCCCTCCACTGTGTTGGCAGAGAAGGGCTCTAAAAGGATATCTCCAAACTGGAGACGGAGCGCCCACATGTGGGTCTCAGTCCTCTCCCGTTGGACGCTGCCCGCCCCTTCAGAGCTATCAGTGTCCAGTGCCCTGTGCTGCCAACAACGACAATGGAAGAATGTACTGGATTTCCCCTTAGCACAGCGCAGGCAGAATGGCAATTTCTAGAAAACGGAAGTCAATGCAAAAGGAAAATCGAAGGAAACAAACAGAATTAAGCCTCTTCCCTTCGCTTCTTCTCCCCCCTCAGCTGATTTCACTGTGCCCAAACTCCTCCTCCCCCGGCTGTCCTTCCACTGTGCCCTCTGTAACTCCTACCATAAACAGCGTCCTGTTTGAGGCTCGGGTTACTTATGTCTGCAATACCCATGACCTGTTCCTCAGTCCCGCAGTCCTGCCATCTATCAACCTTCGGGTCACTCTCCCCCATGCACTGAGGACATTTGCACCTGGCTCATCCAGAGGACTAGTCGACACCCTAATGGCGGGTCTGTATGGCTCCAAGTTATATATCTTCCACCGCCTCGGGCAGGCGGATAGAGCATCAGAATCATGAAGCCAGCAGTTTAGTGGAACTCCCGGATACAGAATCAGAAATACCTCAGTCACTGCGGAATCAGCTCTTAGTCTTAAGATTTATTTTATCTGAGGCAAGGCAGACTCCCAAGCTTCTTATTCAAACTGCTAGGAAAGAAGGTCCTAACATTTTTTTTGGCATACAAGAGAGTCAATGGGGATTATTAAAGACGCATTCATACTAATTTAATATTAGAATTAATTAATTAGAATTAATATCCATATGTAAATTATCATAGGTGTTGCTAGTGATTTTGTGTGCTGCTATGCTGTTATGTGATTTCGTGAATATAACAATATCTGTTCCAACAGGAACTGAGCTACCCCCGGGACTATTACACTTGGTTGGGGGAGGGGCGTGTAGTTATTTGCTATTTGTTTTCCAATTGTCCAACTGTGCTTTTCATTTCTTTTTATCTCATTCCCTGATTTTTTAAATTCAGGTTTTTGTTGTTGTTGTTGTTTCTTTGGTATCTGATTTTTCTCCTTAAGTTGGCTTTTTAGGTTATACCTCTATGTTTTATTTTTTTAATATTTATTTATTTAAATAATCTCTACATCCAACGTGGGGCTCGAACTCATGACCCCAAGATCAAGAGTCACACACTCCTCTGAGTCAGCCAGGTGCCCCACCTCTGTTTTATTTTTTAATGGTTGCCCTAGAGATTACCATATACATCCTTATCTTATCACAGTGTATTATATCACCAGCTGACTTTAAGGCTCAATTTTCAGCATTTCAACTCTTCTGTGTCTGGATGTCTTTATCACTATGTTTATTCTGTTTGAGGTTTGTTGATATTCTTGAATCTTTGGGTTGAAATTTTTCCACAAGATCAGAAACGTTTCAGCCATTATATCTTCAAATGTTTTTGCCTGTCTCAATCCGTCTCTTTCCTCTTCTTCTGAGACTCTAATTATGGGTATATTGGATTACTTGATGCAGTCCCGCAGGTCGCTGAGGCTCTGTTAAAGTTAACTTAAAAAGTCCTTTCTTCCTCTCTCTGCTTTTGCTTTGAAAGTTTCTATTGTCCTGTGTTCAAGGTCATGGGTCTTTTCTTATGGAGTGTCTTATCTGCTATTAAACCAATATAGTAAAGTTTATATTATAAATCATATTTTTATATTTATGATAATTATATTATATTTAAATTTAAATATTTTATTTTATAGATCTATTAATTTCCATTTGGCTTCTTTTTATTATAGTTGTCATTCCTGGGCTGAGAGTCCATATCTGTATCTCATATTCATCTTTTCCTTTAAGTCCTTGAACAAATTTATCATATCTTTTCTAATAATTTCAGTGTGTGTCAACTTTGGATCTATTCCTATTCACTTCTTATTCCTCCCAGTGATGGGTCACCTTTCTCTGATGCATCACATCTAATAATTTTTTTTATTATATACTTTGAAAATGCTACTTTGTGCTGAATTTTGATGTCTTTCTTTAAAGAGTGTTGGGTTTACTTCTGGCATTCAGGTGATTTATGGAGGGATCAGTTGGCTCCTGCTGAAGCTTGTTTTGGCTTTGCTAGGACAGGTGTTGGGCTGTCCTTGCTCTAGACGTAGCCTTTCTAAGCTCTCAGCTCAACGCCTGAGGGGTTCAGCAAGTCCTCCCCCCCCCCGGGTGGTTGGAACTCCAACATTGTCCAGCCCTGCATGGCCAATGGTGACTCTGGGGTCACCACACAGGGTCTCACGTGCACAGCTTAGACCACCGCCAAAGATTCAGGAGGACCCATTGAAAATCCGAGGTTTCTGGAGCTCCTTCTAGGTGAAGCTCCTTTCTCTATAGCATTTTACCCTCCTACCTCCATCCTTGAACCTGACCGCTGGTTCCTCAGCCCAGTGAGACCACTCCTGTCCCTTGGGGCTCCATTTCCTATGCCCTAGTTTGGAAAGCACCATTGGGCGGATCGCAGGGTGAGCGAGCAGTTTCCTGCCTTTCAAAGATCACAACCTTATGGTATCAGTTGTTCACTGCCTGGAACAGCTGCCTCCCGTATTTTGTTCAGGTTTGTAGTTTTTATGTCAGGAGGGTGCCTCTGATACTTGCTACTGCACCGTGACCAGAACCAAAAGTTAGCTCAAGGGTTTTTAGAAATAGAAGCCTTCGGGTTTGGGGGAAGGAATACTATATTTGCATTTGTTCATTCGTCTTCCTAAGGTGGCACGGAAAAGATTACTGCTGCTCTTCCCTTTTTCTCTTCTTTCCTCTTCTCTAGATCCCATTCCTTCTTTTTCAAATTCTCCTTAATAGGACTGACTTGAGGTCTGCTTATATGCAAACTGGAATTTTGGCAGCTACAGAAAAGTTTTATACAGCAGTAAATCTGCATCTACTAGAATTCACGAGAAATCGGAGCGGGATCCGTGTACGTGAAGCATGTATACACCTAGGCTTACAAAGCCCGGGGAACAGAGCCAGCAGGAAACTTGCTGGCCTTATCTCCCTCCTACTTTCATGCTCGTGTCCATATGAACACACTTGGATTTCTCCCTATTCAAGAGTGGTCACAAAACCCTGACCTTTTTTCTTAGACAAGGCCAAGGGACACCAATTCAAGCTTCCTGACTTCCCTAAACCTTCCAATTCTAGTCTAGGAAAGCGCCGTGATCACAGGCAACTAGCAAGGCTTTTAGGGTCTATCCTCTGAATTTAATCATGGTCAAAGTGAAACCCCAGCCTCAAGCCTATCCAGTCCCCACCATTCAGCTAGAGAGTAGTCAGCCCATTACAGTTCGTGAAATAATGTTTTAAAGATGCAGCAGACTTCACATTCGGAAGTAAGAACTCGAGCGTACGCTGTAACGCCCACGTCACGCAAGATTCGTGTTGAACATGAGAGTGGAAGGGTCTTTAGAGGTCCCCAGATTCAACCTCTTCATTTGCATTTTAGCCAAGTGGGGTCCAGCGAGGCTGATGCTGTCCCTGATTTCACACATCGACAGGATCAGAAGCAGATTGACCTTCCTAACCATTCGTGGAGGGTCTATACGCTTCACAACACAAATGCGAGATTCCCCAATCCTGATTCCCTTGTCTTATTAGATCTGTTTTTCAGTACGTTCTATTCACTGGAGAACTCTGTAGGAGGGCCAGGATGAGGCAGAAAGAGCTAAAACGATCCTATCTAGTTTATCTTGAATATACTGGTGCATTCTAACTTCCTTAATTCTTGGTTCATTGCTCCTTTGGAGCCCATGTTCTAATTAATTTGTTTTTGTGATAACGAATGCATACATTTTATTTAAAAGTATCCGTTTGACTGCATATCTTAACAGCTGAGTAAGCAGTCCATTGCCTCCTGTTTCGATGACATTCGATCTCACTCCTCTTCACTTACCCAGATCTGCCTGGGCTTTTGGATGACTGGATTGCAAAATAAAGAGCCGAACATCACGCACCATTTCTCTGAAAGCCAAGTTCACGGAAACCCAAGAATTCTCCACACAGGGTATCATCTATTTTTATGCCTTTGTAAATAATCTTCTCTCGAATAAAAATCATTTGCTTCTTAATTACTTATCATTTCTAGTTTTATAGAAAGTTAATAGGTTCAAATTATGATTATAAAAGACATCATCTCTAAACCCTCAGCCTTTTAGCTGCTGCCTCATGTAAGAACTTAATTCAACAAGTATTTAGTCAGTGATTATAAAATGCCATCAAATAAAGGACATGCTATTATGACTGTCTCCGTGATGCCTCTCACCGAGCTGGGCAGTCGATGACCCGCAGGAATGGAAACATCATGGTGGACGAGCTGGGTAAGTTAGGGGTAGTATTAAAGAAGTGGGCGTGAACGTACGTATGGAAAGAGAGAATTTGTGAGCTGGGAAAAAAAAAAAAAAGCACTCAAAGCAAGAGTAGCGCAGCAAACAGAAATAGAGAAGAGAGGGAGGCTATTTGTGGGGACTACAGTGGTTGAGCGAGTAAATAACTGATAATGTCTGACATTCCTCGACATCCGGGCACTCCACCTATCCCTGAACACACGTGATCTCATTTAGCTTCCCCAAGATAGATATCGTTCCTGCCCCTCTTTCTCAGACGAGGAAATTGACGTTCCCAGAGGGAGGGGACACACAGCAGGTTCCACAGCCAATAGCGATGGGGACAAGGTGGCAGGATCTGGTATGCAGATCCCTGACTCCGTGGGAGGGGTACTCACCCCTGCGCTTGAATACGCCTTCTACTCGGGGCTCAGCGATGACCACAGTCAAATGCTTTTATCTCCTCTTATGGACTGTGTGAGAGTGTGGGACTGATGCAATGGATTGTTTTGTAAATAGTGTTAGGCTTGCTACTTTTCCCTGCCCTACAGACCACCAGGCCTCGAAGACTTATGCCCACTAAATACTCTATGTCAGTTTCCACTTGAAGTGGACTTCTTCGGATCAGCCTCATTGCAGGCTCTGGTCTCAGCCAGACCTGTGACCTACGTCCTTTTAAGATTACTCTTTCCTTGTAGGTAAATTCTTGTCATAGCCACAATTGCTAAAGCTTCTCATATTGAATTTCTAACTACCATGGCAGAGAGGAGGTGAGACGTGTAAACAGGTTTTCAAGAAGTCAACTAGAAGGAGTGATGGGCATTGTGGGTCTGAAGGAAAACCCGCACCAAATCCCGGGATTGCACCTGCTGCGTGGAAAGTACTTCTGCTGGCATCACATTTCCAGTTTAATGTACAGATTCACATCTTGGGTAATATGTGTTGAAAATCATTTCTGCTGAAATGTCAGGATGCCTTGCAGCCCGAGTCTGAGTCCTTTAGCAGGACTCAGCTGTTCGGCTTTATCCTGTTATGGTAAAGAATGAACCCTGAGATGTGATCACATCTGAATGTCTACGTATGTTTTGCAGATGTGTGTGTGTGTATGTGGTGTGTGTGTGTGCAAACGCTGAACATTCAGAGGGATATCTGAGGATAATGAGATTCTCAACACATAATATCACCATAGAAACCAGTATTTAATTAGTCTCTGAATAACAATAGATTGGTTAATGCTTTAATCTGCCAAAATTGTGGATATTTACTCATAGAACTAAAATATTCCTAGTACTTACTATATGCAAGAGTAAGGAGACTTTTTCTATTGGAAAGTGTAAGATAAGGACTAATAATAGGTCAACAACATTTTTTGGGTGCCCCATAGTGCTGAGACTGATATTTACATTTAATAGCTGATATAAAATGTTTACATTAACTCTGATGTATTAGGCTATCTCTCCAATGGAAAGTTCTGCTGTTTAATTTTCTAACTAGACTTGAGTCATTGACCAAACTCTGTAAGTCGAAGTTTTTAACGCACCACAGAGAGAGAAAGAGAAAGAGAGAGACAGACAGAGACAGGGAAAGGAAGAGAGAGCACACTAATGAAAAGCTTTAGTCATGCATACATATGCATTAATTTCTCCCTGAAGAACATTCCATCAATCTTCACATCCGAATGCCTGACAAGTCAAGCTGGTCGAAAGTTCTCTTTGAGCCATGAAGTAATATTTCCCTGTGTTGTAAGACATGATGCATAAAGAACTCTCCTTTGTAAGGCTAAGAGAGCGCGGCTCCAAAACACTAGAAGAGAAAACCACAGCACTTACACCCTCCTACACAATGGAAATCTGGAAGGTTACATGTACCAGTGTGTTTGTTTCCTTTTCTTCTTCCGAGTGAATTTTTAGGAGTTAACTCTGTCTGAGAGAACTGAAACAACACTCTCGTTCTTTCCCTGAGGACTTTCATTCTACTCTACTCCTTGGTCAGGTTCCAGAATTGGACGTAAGCAAACTCTGCCTTTTTTTTCTTTTCTTTATCGTAATTCTCTTTTTTCTGAGATAATCACTTCTAGAAATTGCAGTGCCTGCAGAAGCCTTGCCTCTGATCCCCTCACGGGAGCCTTAACAAGTAGGAACAAAGAGCTGTGAGAGAATTCTTGACAGCACTTGACATGGCTCTTCTGCCACTGGGCCGTGCAAGCACATGGGGGCTATTGCCAATTTGTGGCCTAGCGTCCAGCGGGGTGCTCTGTACCAGAGAGTCTTGAACCATGAGAGTGGCCTGGGAAGACATGGGGTACAGTCCCACCCCAACCAACTTCTCTGTGCTCCTTGAGAGATGGGAAAGGTACCCTCATCATTCACATGGTTCCGTATGAAGGGGTATGGAGCCTAGAGCAAGGCTGAGAGCTGGGAGGCTTCCCAGGAGGCCCTCAAGCCAGATGATGGGTGCTCCGTCCCGGGAGAAGGCTGGGAGTGTGGACTGCTGGAGCGGACAGACGAGATTCTTGCTCTGAGGGGCCTTCGGGGACCGAGGATGCTGGGATGAAGCCAAACACCATCCCACCCAAGGGAACAAGGCACCTGTGTGGAGTCTTCCACCTCTGTCGAGGTCACCAACTATTAGACCACACCAAAGGCGAGCCGGAGAGCTGTCATTCTGAGCTCTATAAAGCAGCATGTCAAATCCATCTGTTCTCTTGCACTTGAATGTCCAGTTATATATAGTGTTACCGCAAGACAATCACACCGGTTCCTGAAAAGCATTTCATGATCATAACAACTGCTACTTAGGAAGTACTGTGAGCAAGGTACTGCAATGGTACTTGCCTTATCCTTCCCCTGCGTCCCCACTCCACTGGAGTGGGGCCCGCAGCTCCCTCCACCCCCCAACATGCTGGGGAGGGGGGGGGAGAAAGAATGAACCTGCAAACATCCGTATTTTATCCTTAGTATTTGGTATTGGAAACAGTCTTCTATTATATAGAACCTTTTAAGATAAGCAATTGACATCATCTCTATGTGGCTTTAGGAACGAAGTGTAATGACTTCTTTAAAAATGAGTATACAAGATAAAATTATAGTCATTGCCAGAGCTCTGCCTTAGACTTTGCTGGGTGTGCAGAGCCTTCCTGGGATGTATGTCAGGCTACACCATAGAGAACGGATGGTCAGACGGGACGCTGGAGTGAGCTGGGCAAGAAGTAGAAATTGGGACAAATGAACACATGAATGGATTTTTCAGATTAATCTCTGATTCGCTGATCAAGAGATCGAACGTGAGAAGGGCTGGAATAAATTGGGGACCGTTCCCAGTCACTGATTACCGAGAGCAAGCCCCCAACGTAAATCAGCTCTCCAGGACATGGGCTGGTTTTGAATCCAGAGATGTCCCGTGCACCTGTGGACCCAGAGACTCACGAGGACTCGTGGGAGCGCATGCATGACCTTTATGGCAAGGAAGCCTAAAGCCATGGAAAAGAATACAGGATTTTAAAATGCCCTACCTTTGAACAGCACGTGGCGATCTTTGTTTCTCTCATCTTAATTTTCAAGCCAGCTGTGAAGTATGTTCTGCTACTTTTTAAAAAAGATTTTATTTATTTATTTTTAGAGAGAGAAAGGGAGAGAGAATCTTAAGCGGACGCCATCCTGAGCATGGAGCCTGACACGGGGCTCGATCTCACGACCCCTGAGATCATGACCTGAGGCAAAACTGGGAGTCAGACACTTTACTGACTTAGCCGCCCAGGTGCCCCTGTTTTGTTACTTTTAAGAAGCAAGTGACTGACCCAAGATTATCTAACTGGAACCATCACCCAAACACAGGTGTTGTGACTCCAACTCCAGGATTCTTTCCCTGATGGGCTCGAGTGGAAGCATGAAGTGACCCCAACATGGCCAGGCCATCTCCCATAGGAATATATAGGCAGGAGAGTTCTTCCAACCTAAACATTGGGGAAAGCCTTTCCTCTGATGAATTGGTATATTTTCCTTTGCTAGACAACATGAATTTTGCATTTCTCCTATTTTTCTTTGGCTGCTGAAAAGCCCAGGGCCTAATTCCTGGCCTGGTCTCCAATTTTGGAAATTGCACGGGACCTTCTGGTCCCATCTTCCCATTCCACCCATATAGCCCCTCACCCTGACTTGTAATTCACGTTTTCTTATTTTAAAGTGGCATGCATGTTATAAGCCTTATCAAATCACTGGTAGAACAAGGTGGGATATAAATATATAAGCAACGACAACAAAAAGCAAATATGTGACATTTGACAGCTTCCGGGCTCCGGAGGCAGAGCTATCATTCTACAAAACGAGACCTAACTAGATCCATCTTTTCACCTCTGCTTGGGTGAGTAACCAGCTGTGTATACAGGGCCGTCGCAAAGCATTCAAGCATCTGAGCCTGACAAACATTTCATTATAACAACCGTTTTTTATGGAGTGCCGTGAGCACAGGGCTGTCGTATGTAGCTGCCGAGAGACGGATTCAAGGTCTTCAGGTTCCTATGGGAAGCAGGGTTCTTTGTCTTCAATACTGAGGAAATTCCCACTGGGAGCAGGTGTAAGTCTGGACTTTCCAAATAACGGACCGATGTGGGGAAGGAATCCCCGGTCATACAGCCGCCTTGTCTGCTAATTCCCTTGCCTTGCCATTCGTCTGCTCCCAGTTCCCTCCCCAGGTCCCAGTTCCCGCCCAGTCTGTGCTCAGTGAGAGGGCCTAGCCCAGAGCTCCCTTCTCCTCCTTCCCGGAATCCTAAGATTCCTCCTTTCTTCTTCCTGCTCTCAGTGCTGAAGAGCAGTGCTCTGTACTTTGTAATCTCACTAGACCATGACACTTACAGTCTTGAAACTCAAGGACCACGTGGCCATCACTCTGCAAAACCCCAGGCTCACCCTCATGTATAAATAAAGCACGTGGGGGCGCCTGGGTGGCTCTGTTAGCTGAGAGTCCAACTGCTGATTTCCTCTCGGGCCCTGATCTCAGGGTTGGGAGATCGAGTCCTGAGTCAGCCTCTGCATTGGGCATGGAGCTTGCTTAAGATTCTCTCTCTCCCTCTCCCTCTGCCCTTCTCTGCTCACAGTCTCTCTCTCTCGCAAAAAAAAAAAATAAATAAAAAACCAAAGGAATTAAATATGCCAAACAGTGTAAAGTTTGAGAAACCGTGTGCCACAACCTTTAAAAGACACCAACATTTACAACTGAAAATGTACAAGCCTATGATGGAATTTGGATGCGTTCATTCTGTCATTTTTTTTTTTTTTTGAACCAGCCTCATCCCTAAGAGTCTTACCCAGGCAGTTATAGAGGTGGTCCTTGTTTTCTTGTCACTGTCATTAGCTATGACAATGGAAAACAATCACTGAATGAACATAGACTGGGGCTAAGCTCTTTGCTGAGGATGTCAGACCTTCAAGACTGTGATGCTTGCGGCAGAGGGCATCTTTCTGGCACAAAGGATTTAGCGAAAACTGTGCTCTGAGCATAAAATTACACATGAATTACACATATAATTACACATTAGCTCGTTTGTATTATCAAGCTACAAATCTGCGGGGCTTGGGGCCAGTGAGTCAGTGGAGAGGCATTCTGATAGAGATATGGGTGAAATTTGCTATCTCTTTCCCAATTTAAAAATCCTGTGCTATCAATTGGGCAATTTAGGAAATAAAGCTGTCGTGTGCTTCTAAATCTCCTTCCTTGCTTGGGAATTGTTGCATTTAGATCTTAACTCTTTGCTTTTCGTTCTTTGTCCCGGATATCTTAGACATTCTGCTGACTTGCAATATATTCAGTGTACAGAGTAAGAGAAAAAATCGAGTGTAACTTTATTTGGCTCAAATGCCCTCAATGTGGCGACAGCTGTTACTGGAGGTCGACCCATTTCTCAGTGTCGTATTTTCCTTATTTCTAGTGATAATCTCTTGAGGGTATGAAGGCTGAAACAGAAATTCCATAGGTTGTTAATGAGGAGACTTTAGAAATTCTCGACATTGCCTCTGTCCTTTCGTTATAAACCAAGATGGTGGTTCCCTTTTCAGGAGGGGGTGCTATCTGTTCTGTTTCTCGGTACACAAGCCTTGGGAAAGGACAGCTTGCCTAAGTGGGAGATTTCTTCAGATTCTAGTTCAGTGGATCTCCAAGGGTGGCCCCAGACCAAGGTTATCTGGGAACTTGCTGCAAATGCAGATTCTCGGGTCTCACCCCAGACCTACTGAATCAGAACCTCTGAGAGGGGGGCCCAGTACTGAGCAGAATACAGGCAGTTCTGATGTCCACTGAAGTGTGAGACCACTGCTCTGTCAATCGAGTATGAGAACAAGGGCCTTGAGTAGACTCGTGCTCTGAGAACAGTGAACCCGCTGAGCTCCTGTCTCCGAGGATCTACCCTGGCTTAGCTAATGCAAGGTGGTAGTTAATAGAGGGAACATGAAAGACTGCTTCTCTTTTAAAGTGGCTTGTGGCTTTGGGGTCATAACTCCTTAGCCTCAGCTAATGGTGTAATTACTTAACTGTTTACAATTAGACAATGATGTCAACAAATTGGGTAGTTTGGAGAGATGTTTGAACCTGGGCACAGCCCACAGCTGATGACCCAAGCATGACCACGGGCATAGTGGAGAGTAACAACCAGATCTTGCAGGGTGCGTTATTTCTTGAATGGCATTAAACAGATCCTGCAAACGGAAGTGTTCTAGAACTTGAATCACCAATCCTTGTCTCCTCTCTATTTTTCCATGTGCTTTAGACACAGCCTCCATCTATGGCCCTCGTTTTAAATGTGTGTCCAGTTCTGCGATTTACAATGGTTTCTATAAAACTGTGACAAGAACTTTATATCAGAATGTGCAATTAAAAGAGAACTGTTGGCATCAGCATTCTTAATAGATCTCTCTGGACCTTAAGGTCCAGGAATAGCCAGGAGACAGCCTGACCGAGAGCCTTTCCCCTTCCCTGAGCTTTCTGCCATTAAGGAGATAGGCAATTGCTAAGGAAAATGTTAGTGCCAGAATATAGCAAGTCCCTGCCCACCTGTCCTCAGTTTCTCTCTGTGCTTCAGGCAGCCGTCACCACTGTATCCCAACCACGACCTGTTCTTCCTCTGGGACATGTGTGGGAATTGTTCTTTCTCAGGAAACGTCACTATTTCTTTTAGTTTCTCTGTTATCACTGTGAAACCCAGGGACGGACCTCAAATCAAATCCGTTTGAACAAGCTAGAAATTAGCATGCATCAAATAAGACCACGGAGTAATCACTGCCTATGTGAACCCATTAAGAAAAAGAAACAGTCACACTGGTCACATATTTATGTCCTGCCATTTGTCAGGAACTTCCAAGTCTCTACTAATGTTACCTTAAAAATGCCTAAATGGAAATACCATTCCCAGACAAACGTGAACTTGAGCCTGTAGCTGAAGAGAGTTCTCTCCAGTCTCCCAGAACAAGTAGACAGTTATTAATGGAGATGGTCTCCCTTCTTATAGATGTACTAACATCTGTTAAAATTGCATTTGCATGGGATTACACGAATGATTGACACAAGAACCTCTCACTTGGATAAACACAAGCTTTATGATTTCATAATGCTGTTTCCCAGAGTTTTAGGTTAAGACAATCTGACGGGAAAAGTTACAAGTTAGAGCAATCTGCCGTCGTCCCGGGCGAAGAGTACAGGAGAGATTTTCAATAGGAACAATCGGCCGTTTAAAGAGAATGGGATCTCGGCCCCTGGGGGAGCAGAATCTGCGGCTGGGAGTCCCTCTGGGGTCTCCCGGTAGTTGAGTAGCCTGGCACAGTGTGGCTCTTCCAAGGAAGCGTGTGAAGCTCAGAGTAGAGAAATGTACTCTATTAGTCTAGGGGTCCTTGCTTACTGCCTGCTAGGGAGGGCGACTGCAGGGAGGGCAAGCGGGGTGCAGAGGGAACAGGGACCGTCTGTCTTGCTTGCACGTTGCCCTAAAGGGCGTTCAAGCCTTTGAACTTAACTTACGTCGGGGTATAAACCAGCAGGCTCAATTGCCTGCGGGGCGAGCCTCAGCTACTGCCAGACCCACATCTCTCCAGTCCTTGGCTTCTTCCCGTCGCATCTCTGCATCACTGGTGACCCCGCAGTTGTTCACTCTGTTTTCGCGTTGGAGGGTCTCACTAGGAGCTCCGGCCCAGTGAAACATCGTTGTAAAGTGCGGCCTCTCGGCTCAACGGCTTTCTCTTCACTCCGTCTGCCTTCTTAGGAAACCGTTTTGGAGAGTGAGGGAGCTGAGAAGGTTTCCTCGGTGTTGTATTATTAGAACAGAATCATTCATTATTCTCTCAACCTTCTTTCTCCTGGGGGACCGGCATCTTCGGCTCTGGATAAAGAGGTTATTGTGTCTGTGGAGTTGGCGTGATGAAGGGCCCACTAGGGGGCGCCCCGCGCCTCGGAATGGTTCGGCTTTCTGCAAAGAGAAGGCAGGCTGCCAGCCCTGGTCTTGGGATGCCTCCGACTCCCGAAGGCTCTGGAACTGTTCCTGGAAGGCCTTCATCTGTCTGTTAATGGGTTTGACAGAGAAGAGCACTGCCAGCTCCCCCCCTCCCCCCATAGGAGGGTGAGGAAGGGGATCAGGGAGAAAGGAGTGGCAATTGGTGAGCTGGTAGGGGAGGAAGGAGAGGAGGAAGGGGAGGAGGGAGAGGGAAGAGTGGCTGCTTTTTGTGGGACTGGGGAGCTCCAGAGACATTGAGGTATGGTGTTTTTGGTGAGCAAATGGAGTGGCAGTGGCGGGGCGAGGGAAGGAGCCAGGTTTGGCCCTAATTAGGGGAGCAGGATGTCTCCAGGCACAGAAGGTCATGGGCATCTCGTATTCCTGGCTCTCTGGGTCCCTCAGGTCCTCCCAGGCCCCTTGTCAACCACAACCTCCATGATCTTTCTCTTGCTTTAGAGTCAAACGTCTTCCTCACATCCTCTTCCTGGAAAACAACAACGATGCATTTTAACTTCAGGACCTGCCCAATGGAAGCAGGAGGCAAAGATGGAGAAAGCCTTTTTGTAATGGCTTCCAGCCTTTTAGAATGCCTACGTCATTGTGACTGACGATTTTGAAGGGAGATAATGAAACAGGAAGGAGCTTGTCCTATTTAAAAGTGTTTCAGGCTAAAAATGGTGACTGGCATTTACCGGGCTCTTACTTGCTCGAGGAACACATGTAAACACTTAGAAAGGACCCGTGCCATTTAATTCTCACAGCCCCTGATGAAGGAGTATTTTAGTTGCCCCTGTTTACCAAGGTAAAATGACTCAGCCAAGGTCACATGGCCAGCACGCGGCGGGGGGAGGGGGGCGCACATTATGATCCCAATCTGACTTGTACTACACTTAAGTGTCTCCTAAAACCAAATTCAGTTTAAGTGACAAAACTGGGACTCAAAATAGAACCTCTATCTTCAAAATCCCATTGTGTGCTTTACGTCACTGTTCTCAAATGCTTCTGTCTAGGACCCTGAGACATTCTAATGAGACCTTCACATTCTAATTATTGAGGACCCTGAAAACTATTGTTTCTGTAGGATAGATCTATTATGATTGACTGTATTAGAAATTAAAACAGACATTTACATGTCTATTAATTAAAAATCACAGCAATAAACCCATTCCATGTTTACAAGCAATACACTTTTATGAAAAAGAACTACTTTCCAGGGGCGCCTGGGTGGCGCAGTCGTTAAGCGTCTGCCTTCGGCTCAGGGCGTGATCCTGGCGATCCCGGTGTTGTGGGATCGAGCCCCACATCAGGCTCCTCTGCTATGAGCCTGCTTCTTCCTCTCCCACTCCCCCTGCTTGTGTTCCCTCTCTCGCTATCTAAAAAAAAAAAAAAAGAACTACTTTCCAAAATAATTTAAAAAAAATAATGAGGAGAAAAGATTTCCATTATCTGCTCAATGTAAATGTAATATTATTTGATACAGAAAAGCATGAAGAAAAGACAAAAAAAATCACCCGAGGGGCAGCCGGGTGGCTCAGTCCATTAAGCGTCTGACTCTTGATTTCATCTCAGGTCATGATCTCTGGGTCGTGAGATCAAGTCCTGCACTGGGCTCCATGCTGAGCATGGAGCCTGCTTGAGATTTTCTCTCTCCCTCTCCATCTATCCCTCCCCCCAATTCACACACTCTCTCTCTCTCTCTAAAAAAAAAAAAAAAAATCACCTGCAAACCCACCACCTAAGAGAAAACCAGTGTGAATATTTTTGTATATTGTTCTAGCCTCCTGAAAAGACTGTATCTCCAAGACATTGTGCCTTCCAGAAACTAAAATAGTAACCTTAAACTGTAGCAATTTAAAAATTCCCACAAAATTAGGGTAGAATACCTCACGGTTGAGCCAAGACCTCGAGGGGAAAGGGAGTGACTCTTGACCACATATTTCTAGATGGAATCAAGGCCCCACTATTCATTATCCAAGGAACCTGGGCTTGGGCAAGTCATCCAAACTTCCGGCTTCTGGTTTCATCTCTCAAAGGGAAAATAGTAATTGTACCCCCAAAGGATTATAGAGATAATTAAATGAGTAACGTGTATAAACACTTTGAACAGTACCTGGAATGTAAGTATTCAAAATGTTATTATGCTTTCCATTTAAAAAATGATTTCCTGGCACCCTTTATATTCCTCATTCAATCATACACTCCCTTTGGCTTGAACCTCTATTGTATATTGTTATGTGTAATCTTAAATAATCAGGCAATTCTGGAGACAGCGACAACACCCATCCTGGTACAGTGTTCAATCTCAGAAGATCGTGATTTCTATTCTAACTATTATCATTTGCAGGTTTCTTCCCACACCAAGAGTGTTTGATAGAGACACAGGTGCTGTGGATCCCCAGGCTGGGCAGAGAAAACTTCCTACTGTTAATCTGTTACATGTAAGTGTGAATATAATATCTAATCTCTGTGAAAAGGAAAGAGGTTGGCAGTTGAACTGGCATTGAATTCCTTGCGCATTAAATGGACAAGTTAATGGAGCTTGATCTGGCCCACAGTTCTCTGAGCAGCTTTCTTCAAAATCTGGAGGCTGGAAATCATCTAAGTATGGAGTGCCAGCAGCAGAGGCCAGGAGGTCTCTACCGTACAAAGAAGCTGTCTTCTTTGTAAGGTGTTCATTCAGTAGAGATGATGCCAGAAGAGTGGAGAGCCTTCCATAAGCAATCTGTACACCTTGGCAGGCTGCTGAAGATTCCTGCTCATAACCTGCCAGTAAGATGAGGAAAGAACAAACAGGTTTCCCAAGGGTCAGTTAATCTACCTACCAGAGCAAGTAACCACGCATTTTGGCACCAGGATAGGGATGAATATAATAGATCTACTCTTTTTGAGTGAATTCCCAAATATTCCATCATTAACAAGCCAATCTCTCTCCCTGCACACATACTGTGATAGACCATATCGTTGCCCCCAGATCTTTCCCCCTGTCTGAATTCACGCCTTTTGCCCTGTGACTTTGCAGTTTTTTCCCACCAAAGGGGCAGAGTATATTTCCCAATGCTTTGATCTTGTGTTTGGCCACATGACTCGTCTTGGCCAAGAGAATGGGGTGCAGGTGAGTGTGCAAGTTTTGAACCCAGGTTTTAAGAGGCCTTGTGTGTTTTCACTTGCACTCTTGAGATTTAGCCATTTCCCTGAGAAGAAGAGGCTTTGGAAGGCCCTCTGGTCTGAGAAGGGGGATAAGAGACATGGAGCAGAGCCACCCTAGTGAAAACCCGTCTAGATGAGGCAACCTCAGCACACCCACAAACACCTTAAGAGAAATAAATGCTCAAAGTTATACGTCACTAGAGTTACAGTTGTTTGTTACACAGCAACAGCTAACTCATACACCAGCTCATCATCTGGCTGGAGTAAGGAAGAAGGCGGATATGAGAGTAAGAGAAAAGCCCTTTCTCTCTGCTGGTGGAATGTGGAGAGTCAGAGAAGTAAGCTGAGAAGGTTAGGTGCCAACCTTCTTATTCTTTCTTCGTTCTTGAGTATGATAAATGGAGAAGGCAAGAGACACTTTGTCGATTTTGGAAAATCTGAGAACATCAGGAACATCAGTGGCCCATTTTTCTGGGTTAGCACGGGGGAGGCTGTGCGCCTCCAAAAGACGCCTGCATTTTAGTTACCACTGTGCCGGGGATCTGTGGTCCAGCTTAGGCAGGGGGAGGTGTCTGGGCTGGTGGCCGTGGCACTCAGTGCTTCTGGCTTTCCCCAGTCTTTAGAGAGTTTGGGGGGGGGTCTAGAACTCACTGCATGCTCCAGCAAGAGGGGCTTAAAAGGGTCAATGACCTGACAGAAGCCTGGCGTTAGAACAGAGAAGCCAGAGAACATGTGGAATTTGTGGCCAGAGACAAAGTACTGGGGTCATGGTGCCAGTATAATGGTCCCCTCTTCCTGAAAGACAGGTCAGGGGCTAGCAGTTCTCCGTCAGCAGTCTCAGTGACCCAGTGGCTCTGCAGACTTCTGACCACCCAGATGTCATCGAGGTGAGAAGTGGGATGGGAGGCGATGTGCAAGCGAAACCTACCACATCAAGTGTCTACCCAAAAGATGCTGGGTCCCCCCCCCCCCCCCCCCCCCCCCCGCCCAGAGCAGCACCAAGTGGCCCATCTAAGTGCTTTCCTCGCTGCTCTGGGTATGGTGGAGGGCGCTCTTGTGAAGTTTAAACCCGTTCCTGAGCGTGGTTTATTCTTTCTTAGAACCTCATTCTTTACAACGTTGTTTTCTCCAAATGGTAACAAATAGTAAGGTTTTAGTTTACAAAGAGTGCCTACAATGCCACGACCCATCTGAGACTTCGGAGCACAAACATCTGCTCGCCAGGACCAGTTAAAATGTCTTCCTTCAGCTGTTGGCTGTCAGCAGCTCTTTGCAGGCTGGGTTAAGTTGGACAGGAACAATTGTAAGGGAGGGCTGCGCAGAATTATCCAGATGCTATGTAACCAAAACTGTTCTTTTCACGGCAGAGAGAACAGAAGCAGGCCTCCGAGCGGATTTCAGAGCCCTTCCCGATTCTCATGCCCACGTCCTATACCCAGCTTCCCCACCTCGTTGTACATTTCAACAAAAGGCAGGGCCTTGCAGAGTTTATTTGGCCAATGTCATCTGAGAATGCCACGGGGTGATGTGTGGTGCTAGCGACGTGTTCACTGGGCCCCAACTGCTATCCAATACCCCACCCGTAAACCTCTTCCTGGGGCTTAAAAAAGGAGCTGAGCCCTTTGGCAAGTTTACCTTTCATTTTTTCTGAGGCCTTCCAACGTCTTGGTGGCAGCTGGGTGTGCTCTCGGAGCAGAGGGGATGCTCTGGGAAAGCAGAGGTTGTCCGTCATGCAGCCCGACTGGGGGCAGTGCCCCTGCCTCCATGTCCTAGCTCTACCCCTCTGCAGGGCCCAGGGGCTCAGCCCAATGTGGAAGGATCTCGGGGCTGATTGGATTCTCCAAGAAGAGCCTCATACAACAAAATGATCTTTCAGCTCCTGTGCATTTTATTTGCCTGGTCAAGCCCCCTGCCCAAGTATTTATTAAGCAAGTGACACACACCATGTTTGGAACTCAGGACCCATTTGCCTGTTATTCCTTCGGAAATAGTTTTCCAGGCAAAATGTTCGGTGACCAGCCACCCTCCTTACTTCCCTACGTACACACTGCTTCTGGACTTAGGATCAGCTCTAGTTTGAAAACACTTCGTTTTGTGACCTTCACACCAAAGCCCAGGGTTCACGTGTCCTGGGTAGAGTTCTTGCGATTTGTTCCAGAGACAGTTGAGGGCTGAAGGGATTTGTGGGAAATGTAGTTTCTACTCGTGATGCTTCCTTCCCCCTTGGGAATGGGAAGGAGTTTTAACTGGCAAGCAGGGGTCTCCCCAAATGGGCAAGAGGTTGTTGGAGGTGGGGGGTGTGAACAAGGCCTCGGGCCTGGCGCCTCGTCTCCCCGGGAGGCATTTGGATGACTTACAGCGAGGGATACCGCCGAGCAGCCACGGCACGCCTGCAAATTTATCTCCCTGAACTACGGCCTCCCCATCTGTTCCAGCCTCTAATTACAAATGCAAAAAATAGCTAATTTGCAATGGCATCATAAAAAGGGAAAATATAAATGATTTAAGGGCTGCTCTACGCTATGTTGTTCGTGTTTTACACACTCCGGGCAGAGAGGAATTGCTGTCTCTCCCCCCGTGTCGGGAGAGCAACCTCACAGCAGCCAGTTTCGGATTTGGCCAGACTGTGGGAGAATTCCCACGAAGTTGCAAAGAAGAGGAGGGGGTCCCAGGACGGGGCCAGTCACTGGGGTTACTGCTCAAGGCCAGGAGTCTGCCATGATTTCTGGATTATTTGAACTCCTTGGGGAAATCTATAATGTGGACACAGTACCAAGAGTCTAACTATAATCACTAGAAATAATTTTTTTTAACTGTGCCGGTGATGAAATAAGGAAGGTTTATCATGAATCGTTATAGAAAAAAGACACAGAAAGGCATGTGCCCGCACAGAGCCATAGATCTGACTTCCTTTTCTTCCTCTCTTCCTCCTTGCCCTGCCCTTCATCCTCAAGCATCTGTTTCGAATCACCGTGAGGGGCAGAGGCATGGCATAGAGGAAGGAGCAAGTGGTTTGGAGTCTGGGGGCTGCCTCTAGATTCCTGCTGTGCTCCCGGCCCCAGGGGTTACCTGAAAACAGGGCAGGCGACAACCTCCCCCAGCCTGGCTTCTCCTGGGAGTGGACGGGCAGGAGCGGCACCTGCTTGCCTCCTGGGTCTCTGTGGCCATCCCGTGGACTCCCGTGTGACAGTGCTTGGTCAACCAGAAAGCCTTGATCCAGCTCTTTCATCCTCTACCCTGCTTAACCCAGAGCCTCCCCCTTGCACTTGGCCTCGGCACTCACCTCTGCACTCCCGATGCTTTCAACACTCCCTTGGCACTCAGGGCTGTGCTAAATCCTGGGCGAGGGGTCTGGGGGAGGGTTCTGGGGGTAAGGACAGGCTCTGGTGGAGGCCACACACACAAAAAAGACACTTTCTTTGCTCTTGAGGAGCGAGTTGATCTGGCTTTACACCTCCCTTCGGAATGGAAAGACAAGTTCCCTGGGAGTACAGAGACGTGTATTCAGAACTGGCATTGCCAGGAACCCGTTACAAACCCTGAGCAAATCGCTTTGCTTCTCTGGGCCTCGGTTTCTCCCTGCTGTAAAATCAGAAGGTCAAACAAGATGGTCTCTAGGAATTCTTTAAGGTCTCAATCTCTATTGTTAGAATATTATCGAGTCCAACTAGGCAGCTGCTTTTTTTTTTTAAGATTTTATTTATTTATTAGAGAGAGAGAGAGAGCACGTGAGCAGGGAGGAGGGGTAGAGGGAGAAGCAGACTCTTTGCTAATCAGAGAGCCTGATGCGGGAGTCGATCCCAGGACCCTGGGATCACGACCTGAGCCATGGGCAGACGCTTCACTGACTGAGCCACCCAGGCGCCCCAGCCGCTTTTGTTTCATTAACTACAGATCTGAAATACTCATTTTCTTGGGGATGCTTTGGTTGCCTTAAACATGCTATGACTTATTTCCATCTTTAATGATGGTACATATACAATAGGAAGATAATACATAAACGTTCTTTCAGAAAAAGTAAAAACAGCGGTTGTCTCAGTGGCTCAGTCGGTTCAGCGTCCGCCTTGGGCTCAGGTCATGATCTCAGGGTCCTGCTGGGATCAAGCCCTGCATTGGGCTCCCTGCTCAGCGGGGAGTCTTCTTCTCCCCTTCCCTCTGCTGCTCACCTTCTCTCTCAAATGATTAAATAAAATCTTTAAAAAAAAAAAAGAAAGAAAAAGTAAAAACAAAATATCAATAGACAATTCATATAGGTAAGCTCTAAATAAGCTTTAAGTAGTAGATTTTTGGGGGTGCAAGGAAAAAATTATTCTGACATTTGTTAAAAGGATAAGGAAGGCTGTATTCAGGATTATTGCAATAAGCCTCAAGACTATTGCTGTAGGGGAGAAAAATCAGGCTTAATTCCAAATACAGTAAAGACAGCTAGGGATCGGGGTGCCTGGGTGGCACAGTCGGTTAAGAGATCGACTCTTGGTTTCGGCTCAGGTCCTGATCGCAAGGTTGTGAGATCGAGCCCCGTATCAGGCTCCGTGCTCAGTGCAGAGTCTGCTTGGGATTCTCTCTCCTTCTCCCTCTGTCTTTTCTGCTCATGCTCTCTCTCTCTCTCTCAAATTAATAAATTAAAAAAAAGAAAGAGACTGTTAGGGCTTTATAGGCAAGGAGCAGAGTGAAGGGTCAGTGGATGGAAAATCACTAAGTGGAGACATCAGCGGTAGGGGGTGGTAAAAAGCAAAATTCAACTGAGCACCTTTTAAAGATCTTACTGGCTTTACATACTGATTCATGAATCACACAGCACCCAAGCTAGCAGACAGAAAGAAGCTTCAAGGAGAAGGGAGCAGGAACAAGGAAGTTGTACCAGGCAAAAAAAGCAGGTGGTTATAACAAGGTCACTTTCCCTACAGGGGGTAACAAGGGTCTGTCAGGAGATTGCGCAACTGATGCTGGTCAGGAAATTCCTGATTGGTTTCAGATCCCATTCCTAGGACAGCCAAAACTGTAATTAAGTCTTGGTTTGATGACCTGGGTCTTAGCACAAGCAACTCCATTTTGGACCTATTGTCTTGTTTTTAACAAGGGATTCTTGCTAAACCCATATAACAGGATTCTTGTCGGAGGCAAGATACCAAGGATGGGGGAGTTCTTACCAGACTGACTTGGCAGGATGTTTGCTACAACTGGACAAGGCGGGTCAAAGACAAGGTCCAAGGACGAGACCTAGTTGAAAAGAAACCCCAGAGGAGCCTGTCTGAAGTTTGGTCAAGGAAAGGATCTTTGTCAGTGGGAGCAAAAAATCCATTTTCTAGGACAGTGAAACTCCTTCAGGTGAATTTTTAGTATAATTATCAGATAATAGATTCTTCATAGTTGCTTTATGAATAAATTAAAAGATGGAGGAGGGGACGATGGCATAGGAGAAGGATGGGTTCCACTTTGGTTAATGAGATGCAGTGCTCAGATTGCCAGTGTGGTCAACACTCGTATTTGCAGGCAAGCTTAGTATCTTGGATTACATGACATGGGGAGAAACTACATTGGAGTCAACCATCTATGCCTCCGTGAAAAGAGCTGCCATTACATTATGTTTGCTGGGTAAAGAGACCTGCTAGGCTATTTCTTGGATTTTTCACAATCTCATCATTCTGCACAGAAAATAAGTTTTAATTACCCTGTGTACTATTGACTAGCATTCGGAATGTGCTAGGTAAATTTCACGGCATAGACACATATCACATCGTCTACGACACGTGCTTCCATCCCCTGCCCTCTTCGTTACTCTCCATGCCCATGCACACTTAGGATCCTTGGTTCTGGGGGTTCAATGATTCTGTCTGTAGAACAGTTCAGAAAGAGAACAAGTTTTCTGGGTCCTAATCCACTATTTTAATTCAAGATTTAAAAATGCAAACAATTTCGAGAGAGAGATTTTGAACTAAGAGGACAACAGAGTGGGTAACCTGCGCCCTCCATCCAGCCTGCCCTAGGGGCTTGGGTAGGTAGGGCTGGTCTGGACTCAGGATTAGAAGGCAGACACACTGGTTCTGCCTTTCAGGAGTTTTTGGTTAATGGGGCGACGCTGCTCGGAGGTGTTCAGAGCCACTTGGTACCACTGGTATGTTAGGGAACACTCAGAACAGGAGAAAGGTTGGCACAAGTGTAAAAAGCAGCCTGAGCAAAAACCACCCACAAAGACTTAGATCAGACTAAGAAAAATGTCCACTTCGATTTGGCATTCTCAGGGCTTCCAAACCTTCCAGAAGCAAAAGAGAAAATGGCAAAATAGAAGAAACAGAGCATCTTTCCGCAAAGGGAAAGGGAAAAATGTTTCCCACTCGTCTCAACGATGGAGAGAGGAGAATATTAAGAAAACCAAAAAGCTGTTTGCTTGTCATTTATATGTATGAATACTTTGTTGTTTTCAGTGGAAGAAAGCAGTTTGCAAACTGTATTCGCAGACTGATTTTGCCGAATAGCTGTAGCGTAATTTCATTCCATCGGAAAATAATTCTTTTCAATTATAACCCTATTTGCAAACAACATATTTTTAGCCATCGAACGGAACTTTTGGAGCTGTGGTTGCGTGCTTCTTTGGGGCGGTCTGGGAGTTGCGATGTTTGTATTTTCTCGTATTCAGGCACGCAGACTTTGAAACCCGCCTGAAAAGGCATCCCTAAGCTGTAAATGGCACGGAAAAAAAGTGAGCCATTTGCTCCTATCCGCAGTCCCAGTGACTTCAAGAAAGCATTCTGTGGTTAATCTGGACATGGCCAATCCAGCTCAAGTGGATTCTAGAAATGACTTTAAACATAAATTGTATTGCAATTGTTTCCATCTAAGCCACTCTCAGTTCCTGGGCTCCTAGAATTCTGATTTAGCATTTCCATAACACCTCACTGAATTAGAGGAGCTTTCTGGGTAATTAGCATGCAAATGTGCATTTCAATGCAAGATCTAGACAAGCTTTCACTCTCCTGCTGAGGGATTGATTTTGTTACAGGGCCCGAGAAGGTGTGTTTTTCATTTAGACATGCTTACGGCAAATTCCATGTAGGCTGTAATTGATAAGGAGCCTTATGAGAAATGAGATATATCCCCACAGCAAGTAAAAAATATTTGTGCCCAGTCCTGGTCTGCATCTGGGGCTGAAAGATGAGGAATCAAGGAATGTTCATTTAAAGCAATTCCTGCTTTGTATGAATTTAAAATGTTGTAAAGGGGCTTTAAAGAAAGCTTCAGTCATTATCTGCAAAATAACCGTATTAGAGGACTTTATTAAGTCTCGCAATCTGACTTCATTTATTTTCTCACAATGACTCCCGCAGGAGTGAGGGAATCAAGCCTTTGTTCGGTCTTCTTTTCCTTCCAGGAAGGAGGCCCACTGGAGAGAAGTCTGCGCAGGTTTTCCCCGGTGACATTCAGGAGGGTAGCCGTGCTCTCGGGCAAACGGCTCTGCTTGGAGCGCCGAAAATGCGCGCCAGATTTCCACGGTTTTTTGTTATCCTTATTGTTTCTTGGTACTGAAGCATTTTGCCTGTCTGGGTTGAGATTTTGTGGGTGGGAGGACACCTCTTGTGTGTGAATTCAGACTGAGCAGGGAGGATTTAGCATGTCAGGGATCAGGGCAGCTCGAAGCTTCTGGATCCATCTTTTGACAAGGAAGCCATTGCCTGACATTCGAGCTCCTGCCTTTTGAGCGAGGGGAAGACGAATTGGCCCCTCGGTGGTGGTGGGAGCGGCGGGAAGGTGTGTCCTTGAATGGGTGGTGATGGGGACAGAGGATGAAAACTCACCACATTTTGGCACCCAGGTTATGGGTACGCCATTTTTTTAAGCCTGAAAGGAGACAAAATGTTCACAGTGGTTAGTCACCTCTGGTTATGGGACTGTGCGTGACAGCTGCTTCTTTACCTATTTGTGTAACATTTAAAAAACTCTCTACAAGGAGACTGTATTACCTTCAGAATTCTAAAGCACTATCTTACCCCCCCACCCCCACCCCCCGCCCATGCAGGAGGAGGTCACGAAGTATCACGGAGCTGATCATAGCAGGAAGGCACCAAAGCAAGAGCCCAGCCTCGTTTGGGCCCCAACCCCTCGTGAGGCTCCACAAACCAGGACACTGGTGGCCACACCATGGCTCCCCACTTAGGAAATCTTCCGTTCTCTGCAAGGTGCTCCAAAGGGCTGCCTCTGCTCCCCATCCTCACCTTGCAGGGCTGCGGGGCCGGCAGTCGCTGAGAGCTGCCCTTGACTGTGGTACCAGCTCCTAGCACATTGATTTATGGAGCTATTTGGTGTCAGGTAATTGCCCATCAATATCCTATTTATCACCCAGCTTGTCACGGGTTGTGGCTGCTATTCCACAAAGCCAAGGCCTTTGAGAAAGGTCCAGTGGCTCAAAGCACAGGAAGAGGAGGTAGGAAATGTACCATGGCCAAGTTCTTTTCTCCCCACTTTGCTTATTGCTGGGCTTCCCCTTGAGCAAGGGGAGGGACGGTGGCATGCGTCCAGGGCGGGAGCTACTGACTGTCACACGACTTCTGGATGCCAGGAGGATCCCTCTTGTTCCAGCCCTTCTCCCACCCACCCTCCATCCTTCCTAGATAAATGTGATCTACACTGGATAGGAACAAAATCTGCATATTCAGTAGGTCATTAGGTTTGTTAAAAAGTACATATGAATAGGCTGGAAAGAATGCTATCAAAACAAACACTCTGGTTGATAGAAAACTTCTTTGCTATATTTTCCCTATTGTCTACAATGAGCATGTATTTCTTAAAAACAAAATAATGCATTTGAGCCTGTTCACTGATAACTTAAAATTCCACAACTGAGGAATCATTCTTTCGGCTTCCAGTTTTTTATATCTTTAAAATGCAGATTCGAAAGAGTTCATCATTCTAGAAAGAAGGCTTTGGAATTGATGGGCCTCCGGAGAGCGGGCTCTGATGAGCCTGAGGGTGTGTGGGGGCTGGTGGGGGTGCCTGTTGGGAGAAGAGGGGGGAAAGTGGGCTGGGAAGCCAGCTTTGCCCACGGCAGGGTTTGCTGGGGGCGCACCTGCTGACCCAGCGTGCTGGGAATCTCAAGTACAGACATGAGGACGCTCCCCGCTTTGCTGCACTGAATTCCTGGAAAGCCCAGCTGTTGTCTGGAGCCCTGGAGATCAGGAAACCCTGGACTTTCCAGGCCCTCCCTTGCCCTTGAGTTTCAAGGGCTCGGCCCAGACGCCCTTGCCTCCTCCGGCCTGGCTCCACTGGGGGAGCAAAGGAAGCAGGGGCTCTGGTTGCTTCACAACAGAAAGTCCCGGCTTCTGACACTGAGTGATTAAAAGTGATTTTTCTTTTAAGAAAAAAGAAGCCTTTTATCATACTCCTAGGGCTGACAGAAACCATTCGGGCAGATTTTTCTAGTCTTGTTTTGTTAGAAGCAAACATGGGAGGGCATAACTGTCCTCACCCCAACTCACCCTTACAAACCACGGGGAGAAGAGAGAAGATTTCTGGTGTGGTCAAGAGAGGTGGTTGGCTCCACTGTTCTCCTGATACCCAGTGCGGCCCTCACGGAAAGGAAGGAGGCTGTGGATTGTTTCAACCCTCAGATCCCCCTTTATGTGGATTATATCTGAAAATCTGGGTGCCAGGGCATGGTGTGAATGGGCTGAGGACAGTGGACATTCACCGGATTCATTCTCTAGGCCAGGCACCGTTTTTAACCACTTTGTGTTTATTCATCTATTCGAGTCTCACAACAACCTGATGAGAAGGGAGTACTGTCATTGCCATTTTCTGGGCGAAGAAACTGAGAGCCAGAGTCACTTGCCCAAGACCGTGCACTCAGTGAGTAGCAGAGCTAAGCTATGAACCTGGCCTTCACCTGATAAACAGACTCAACTCTCCCACCATGGTGTTTGCTGATGGTCATTTCAAATTTTGCTTACAGCTGTGCATAAAAGTTTTAAAAATTATAATGAGATATCTTTCCAGGCATTATGCTAATTACAATGTGCTCACAATTTACATCCATAATTAGGAGACTGGGGAGTGAGTGATTCTATTGCTTGGAAAGGGAGAGTACAAATATTACTCCCTGTGGAAACCACATACCCAAGTCCCAAGAATAAAAATAGCATACCAACGGGTACTGGTGCCCAATAGGAGCCCATCATCTAAATATTCTCAAAGCCCAAGGATTTTAGTGATTAAGTATCTCAATGGCATGAATCTAAAAAGACAGGGAGATGGGCCAATCAGCTCAAGCCTGCCCCACTTCAGTGCAGGGGAGGAGAGAAGTTCTTTTTCCACCTACCCTCCTAGGTTCTCTAACTGGAGTTCTGTAGATTGAACAGACAAAATTCTCATAACAAGAGAAAAGTGTACAAATTTATTTAATGTAAGTTTTACATGACACAGGAGCCTTCATAAGAAAATGAAGACCCCCAGAAAGGTGAAACCTGCATGTTTGTATATTAGGTTTGATGAAAATTGTAAGTCATGGAAAACACGATAGGACAAAGGATACAAGCCAATTGTTGTAATGTTGGAGGAAACTTAGCAAAGCCTTTTCTTTCAAATTCCTCTCAGAAGTCTTCAGACTTCAGAGATGAGGATGTTCCTTGCCTCTGGGTATAGGGAGGGCACCTGTCACGTGAGGATCTCACGACCTGTTTTGGGGGACACAGGGAAAGTCAGGGAGACCTTCCTGTGCCTGGCATTTCTCAAATTCCTTCAGCTAAAAATTCTCGTATGCCAAGTTGCCATACTTCGGAGTAGGGTGTGAGCTCCGTCATCGGCCAGCAACAAAACTGGAATAACAAAATTTTAAATCCAAGGACATCTTCCAATCAAGGCATTCAGGGCAACATGGGTCTCAAGTTTCTTAGACAATTTATTTCATATATTTTTTAATTGTCTTTTTATAGGAATGAATACACTCATTTAAAAAAATGGGGGGGGGGAAGCCTGGCTGGCTCGGTTCGCAGAGCATGCAACTCATGACCTTGGGGTTGTGAGCTCAAGCCCCACGTTGGCCATAGAGTCTACTTAAAAAAAAAAAAGTTTAGGGGCGCCTGGGTGGCACAGCGGTTAAGCGTCTGCCTTCAGCTCAGGGCGTGATCCCAGCGTTCTGGGATCGAGTCCCACATCGGGCTCCTCTGCTATGAGCCTGCTTCTTCCTCTCCCACTCCCCCTGCTTGTGTTCCCTCTCTTGCTGGCTGTCTCTATCTCTGTCAAATAAATAAATAAAATCTTAAAAAAAAAAAAAAGTTTGGTTCTATTTTTTTTTTTTTTAAACTTTGAAGAACAGTTACTTGCAAATCTCTGCTTGGATTAATGTCTTAATATCCACACTTAACCTTTGACACTGAAACCTGAGCTGAAAGAACACTTTGGAACATTTGCTAAAGACCCACTCTGACCTTCTCTGTGGAAATTTCTAGTTCATAGCTGACCTCTGTAGGTAGTTGTGTCCTTTCTACATGGTGTCTTTGACAGAGATGCCAACTGTACGTGAAAAATGATAATAGAACACGTCCTGGGGAAGCTACCCTGTCAGGGTCCTCTCCCAGGCTCTGAAGCTCGGCCGGCGGCAGCCTGAAGGCAAGACTTAGTTTCTTTCTTGGAGTGATTTACTTTATGGCTGTGGACTAGATTCCCAGCCAGACACCACTCCCAATCTAGCCCAGGCCTTCGGGACTATGCCGATAATGGAATGGTGAACCTAAAACTAAGCCTAAAAGGAATCGGATGGTTGGTATTTAAGAGATACACCAAAGCCTTCCGCATTTCTTCGTTTGCTTTCTATGGGATTTCGTCTTCGTGAGCACATCTCTCAATGTGTTGGTGTGTCGGCGGCACATGGCAATCCTGAGTCCCAGGGGACTCGTTTAGTAAAGAACATGAGTGAGAAGGGAGCATTTGAATTATCCCATAAATGTTTTTAACTCACCAATAATGTCTGTGTAGCTAGTAATCGTGGCTCCCGGCATGGAGAGGGCTTTCCTGTTGCTAAATTTTGTGCTAATCCTTGAAGCCAGCTAGGGTGGGTTCCATATTATTTCTTCTGAGTGGGGCAGTGAAGTCCATCTCTGACAATTCTTAGCTCCCTTTTTATTTTTTATTTTATTATTGTCTTGTTTGGCTAGAGAAAATAGCTGCATAAGGAAAATCTCATCTCATTGAACAATTAAGGTTTCTCTCGCATCCTAATCCTAAAAGGAATAAATAATTGCATGTAAGCCAAGCTTTCTATTCGGTAAGCATCTATCCTATTGATCTCTTTTTCTGCATTTCTCTCTTATATGTATTAATAAAGTTAAAAGAGATTAAAAATATTTTTCCAGAGAGCAAATAAACGAAATCACACAGCTAGAAAATTGTGTATGCAGGATTGACTTTCAGTGATTTAGTAGATAAATGACTTGATAATATAAATATAAATGCATTCATCTGGGGTTCTCAAAGTTTTTTTTCTAAAAGTAAAGACCACGGAATCAAAGAGGAAAGAGAGGCACTACGATTTTTCAAAGAAAGGAACCTATAAATAACTAATTGGACTATCACTTGATTTGTATGTCAGATACGTAAGTACTTAGAGAGAACACTGTTTGTTTCAGCTGTTCTCATCAGTATGATTAATGACTACTTAAAAGTGCTTGATTCCACTTGTATGCCAGCTGTTCTTGTGTAAAACAAACTGGGACTTTCTCAAGATAATCAGAGTCGGACTGTCTGCAGGATTTGGGGGCTGATACCTATGAGCTGGAAAAAGAAATTGATGGCTCTCAGCTCATCATCCTGAGGTCAGACCCAGACACTGGTGACTGAAATATACCCAAAGCAGATGTTGATTACTGGGGACTTGTAAGAACAAGGGCCTGCTCCTTCGCAGATTTTGGATGATGGCAAGATCTTAGCCAATACGGAGCTTTATGCACTGTTAGCAAGTTAACAAGGACCTGAGAAGTCTTCACTACACCGATTACTTTAAAAGGTAAATATGCAAGGAGAGTCATTCGAAATCACAGGCAAGATGGGCCGAGCAGCAAAACAAAATCATTAAACCATGGAAGTAATGCTCCACCCTTTCCCAATGAAGCAATCACGACGGGTTGCATCCTGTGGGTAGGCAAGGTGTTGGTTACGCGGGAACGCACACATGCGTCATGAGGCTGATTTCAGACGTAAGCTCCAAAGTCAGTGAGCATTTCTGAATTTTCACTTCCCATCGCACAAATTCAAAAGTGGCTGTGCAGGCATCATCTCCTCTACACTAAAAGGTAAAAGGAAATCAGTACCTAATCAGAGATGGCAGTCTCTTCTTGACCACATGGCTACACTCAAAAGTACCCAAATGAAAATGAAAATCCCACTTCAGTCTTTAAAGTCAGCGAGTTTAAAGCATCAAGACAGTCAACAAAGATCGCTCAAGTTATCCCTGCGCTAGTAACTCCGCCAGTAAGGTGTTTGCCAGACGGGAAATAGCTTTCCGTCTCATTGGAGGAGATCAAAGCATACTAGCTAACAGTTGTCCGCTGCTACTATGTTTAGCACCGTACTGAGCACGTTATGGGCGCCATCTTATTTATTTCTCAGAGCAACTTTATGAGGTCACTACTATTATTACATCCTCATTTTAAAGACGAGACAATCAAAACATGTGCTCAACATCCCCCAGTTAAGAATGCCCCCAAACGGAGGACTCAAACCCAAGTTCCTCTGACGCCAAGGACCGTGTGTGCTCTGAACTAGTACCCGATAGCTATGTGCATTAGGAAAATGGCAGTGCCGGGCAGTAAGCATATGGGGAAAAGCCAGAATGTGTGCCAAAGACAGGGTTATAGAGGTCATCAGAAGAGCAAAAGGCATCTGGGGAAGCTTATCTGAATTTGGGTTTGAACTTGTAGAAAAAAGATTAGTGATATTGAGGATAACTACCATATTTTCTCACCAACACTCCTTTGGCAAGAAAGAAAATTTGGACTCACAAATCATTGAGCTGATACATAAGTCATTGAACTGATATATAGATGTAGATATACATATAGATATGGATATTTACACTTCAATGTATATAAGATTTTATAAAAATGTGTATATAATTATAGAGATCATGGCTAGCATAGGTTTCCATAACCATGTGTCAATTATATCTATTTTATAGATGAGAAAACCCATAAAGCCTTTTATACTTAAGAATTGATCAGGCTCCTGGGAGACAATACTCCATGAGTCTCCTTTGTTTCTGCATATCTTGTAAACAGAGGCTTCCTAGCTGTCCTTCGTTCCATACTATCTTTTCGAGGATGCTGGCACACAGCCTGGGAAGACCTAGTGTCTCCCTCTGGTGAAAGGGCAGGTACGCTTACTGCCCATTGTAGAAGATTGGGTTCTCTAAGCCCAGGGTCTCCCCCCTGAAACATAATCCACTGCACTTGTAGGCATCCTTCCGGGTCGATCCAGGTTGTCCCCATGACACTTGGGAGCAAGGAGAGTTAACACACTGCACTGGCTCATGCTGTTTGCTGTGCTATGAGTAACACAGTCCTTTGTCTCTGACCTCGGAGTCTCGTGTCTTACGCCAGCAACCACGAAACTGTGGCAGTTAGCTTACCACTGGGGTAAAACCTCAGACCCTTCACACTTCAGAAGATAGGAACATTTCATTTCTTTTCTGGACAGGTCAAATTTGTCCTCAGCCTTATAGAAAAATAAGACATCTGCTTTGGTGTCCATTGGATTAATATAAGTAGGTCCATCTTAGAGCCTACGGAAACAAAGACAAAAATGGCAGTGGGAGAGTCTCCCCTGAATGTTTAGCCAGGTGCTCAGAGACAAGGCTAAGGAGAGTCTAACCATTTCCACGTCCACACCCTCCATATGCTCATCACTGAAAACAAGGGTTGACAAACTGGCCCATGAGCCAAATCTGGCCCACACCTTCTTTAGTAAGTAGATTTTTGTCTCGCATTATCGGTGGCTGTTTTTATGCTACAAGAGCAGAACCGAATGGTTGCAACAGAGACTCCATGGCCTGCAAAGCCTAAAACATTTACTGTCTGGCCCTTTACAAAAAACACTTGGTGGCCTCTGATCTAAAGAAATAGATTCATGTAGAATAAAGAATTCCCCCCAAATGTGCTGAAGAGGTATGAAGAGAACATCACGTGAGCATAGAAAAGAAGGCTGTAAACACAGGCACATACACACTTGCACACACACACACACACACACACGTACTCACATACGTACACATCCCTTCCTGCAGAGAGGTTGAGTAATTTTGTTAAGGTCACACAGGTAGTAATTTTGTTAAGGTCACACAGGTAGAAAAAGGTAGACACACAACTTAATTGCAGCTCTGACTCTAAAATCTAGGCCTTTACCACTGCTAATATATTACCTCTCAATATTAAAGGCCTATTGAATTCATACATAAAATCATAATTGAATTTACCCTTTCCAACAATACTTAATATTTTTAAAATTGTGATTTGTGGGTTGTTTACTGGCAGAAGCTACAGATCTCTTGTCCTGTCTGAGTTTTGCAAGAGCTTTACTTGAATTCATTATATTAATATATTCCCACCTGCCGCTTTGATGGCTATCCTTTGAAGTCAAGTCCACTTTTATTATTAAAATAATTATATTCATGGTTTTAAGAGTATAAGCCTAAGTAAAGCTTTTGCCAGTTATCTATACGGCAATATTCAGGTAACTTTAATGAAAGAATAGTACTTTTAAATACTAAACTGTAGATAAGTGCTTTTACTATTGCATTGCTTTAAGAATCTACCCCAAACACTGATATTTTCCATATAATTTTCATAGAGTCAGTTGATCCTACCCTTAGTTGTGCTGCGTCAAAGGGGGGAAAGCATCTATCACCACCAGGGTGTGTATCAGAGGCTTTCTGTGAAGAGTTCTAAGGAAAATGCACCATCTCCCAAAACCCCCGAAGTTGTATCTCCAGATGACCCCTTTGGCAAAGGAATAGCATGGTAGTATCTTGCTGAGAAACAAGTTACCATATTTAAAGAATTCTGTGTCAATAAAAAGAAAAGGTCAGTACTCATTCGATTTTGCATATTATTTTGAACATCTAGAAAAGTGTTTTTCACGGATGACAAGGCTGCTCCTCTGACAGGGAAATAATGCATGTTCGATCTGATGTGTGCTTACTAAAAGTGCAGTGTAGACGTGAATCCTCGTTTATGATACCCGCTCCAGAGCTGGAAGCCTGGGGAAAGGATTTTACTTCACTGTCCATTTCTCCACGTATAGCTGCTTTAAAAAGTTCGATATTAATTTTAGGGGCGTTTGGTGGCTCAGCCAGTGAAGCGTCCGACTCTTGATTTCAGCTCAGGTCATGATCTCAGGGTCGTGGGATTGAGCCCCGCTTTGGGCTCTGTGCTGGGCGTGGAGCCTGCTTGCGATTCTCTCTCTCCCTCTGCCCCTCCCCCCCCTAAAAAAACCCAAAGTCAGATATTAATTTTAACGAAATGGTTTGATCTCCGGAAGAAAAACTGTGGCCTTTGATTCTGACAGAGTAGCAACAAGCTACTTCATATAAATTGTTTTGAAACCTCACCACACAACGGCTGCCAGAGTTTGCACACTTTTTAGGTGACAGGGTAGGATTCTAATTCAGCTCTTCCTGGTTCCAGACATTACCCCATATTTCCTGGGTCTACCACATCACATGTTCTATCAGCCCAAAGCACATAATTCCTGGAGGAGACCCTTGGCATTTTCTCCTCCCACTGCAGTGGTTTAGAAGGTCATGTATTCCAGATAGTGCTGCAACCAAACAGAGGGGCTGCTGTCGACCTGGGTCCTTGGGTGACTGTGCAAAGCTGAGCCTCTTCTACCGACCTGTGTTTGACATGCAATGTGATAAAAGACAAGCTACCGAGATCCAGGGATTGTTTATTGCCACTGTATAGATGTCTTATTTAAACACTGCTGTCTTCGACTATTCTCCAAGTGGACTATCTTTTCTTCATTGGTTTACAGAAACTCTTTGTTTGTTAAGGATATTGGCATGGTGTCTGTTATGTGTGCTGCCAATGTTTTCCTCCCTATGATTTTGCTTACATTTTATTTTGCTGAACAGAAATATTTTTGCTTATGCTGTATTTATCTTTTTTCTTTTTTTTTTTTTTTAAAGATTTTATTTATTTGACAGAGAGAGAGACATTCAGTGAGAGAGGGAACACAAGCAGGGGGAGTGGGAGAGGAAGAAGCAGGCTCCCAGTGGAGCCTGATGCGGGGCTCGATCCCAGAATGCCGGGATCACGCCCTGAGCCGAAGGCAGACGTTTAATGACTGAGCCACCCAGGCACCCCAAAGCTATATTTTTCTAAATAGGAATTTAAAGTTTTACAGAGCCAAACTTGTCAGCTATTTTCTTCTATGTTTTCTAGTGTATCTGTCAGAAACACAGAGGATGTTCCTTTGCCAAGATAATAAGTTTCCCATAGTCATTTACTGAATAGGCTATCATTGTGCCCTGGTCCTGGCAGAAAAGCTATTTTTATCAATAATAAATCCATATATGTGTTATATGAATATATGTCTGTACTCTTAATATTGTTCTATTTTTATGCCCATTCCATACTAATTTATTACTGCTTTTTAATATATGTTCTGATATATGATGGACCCAATTCCTCTTCATTTTTTTATTGCAAATATTATTGGCATGCACATGTATTCATTCTTCCAGATAAAGTTTACTATTTGTCAGGTTAGAAAAGAAAATGTGTTGGGATTCTCAATGAGATACTAAATGTATATGTTAATACGGGGAGCACTGAAATCTTTATATTGCTGAGTTTCCATCAAGGAAAATGATGTGTAGCTTCATTTATTCAGATCTCATTAAAATTTTATAGTTTTTCTTGTGTATTTCTTACTAAATCTACTTCTCGGTACTTCATACTTCGTGTTGCTATTGTGGACGTGTTGTCTTTGGTAACACAAAACAGATGAACTTCAAAGAACTATCTGAAAATAGAATTTAAACTCAAACCTGCACAATAATGACCTAGAAGCCAGTTGAGAGAGACATTACACACAAACGTTTCTAAGATGAGAAAAGGGGAGGGGGATGGCCCTTGGCCTGCACCAGACTGAAAAATATCGTGTCTACCTGGACCACAGCACAGTGGCCCTGAATAGAAGTTTTGCTTCATTCCATTTTGCTGTTAGGCCACTGCCTACAAAAACCCTTTTCAGAACTTACTAGGAGGTTGTTTTTCAATGATGTTATTTTCTATATTACATTTGTCATCTGTATGAAGCTCCCAAAGAGGAATTCCCCTGGTCTTTGTTCCTCCTGAGAAACTGCTTTGTGCTTTTAGCTGGCGGACCCTGTTATAAATCATGTAACTGATAGCATTTCCCACTGCATTGTCTGCTAGAGAGCTTAACGTCAAATTTTCACCCACCGCTAACAAATGCATGGGATTTTCATGGATGCATTTGAATTCGAAGCTTATTCCTGGCCTTGTTGAACTTTCTTTCCAACACTTACGCCTGTTTTTCATTTATTTTTATCTTGTTACATCTTACATATCTTTGTAATCCACTTTGAATGTGTTCTGGATCAAAACAGACTTGAAAATGCTTAGACGGGTTTGCAGGCTACAATCCGTGCTCCAGCTCACGAAATTGCGTGATTAATGTAATTACCACACCATTTGATATAAAGAACTTTATTTTGAAATAAGGAAATCCAAATTCTTTGAAGTTACACATCGGTTCGTACAGAATCATCTCAGCCTTAATTTCTAAAATCAAGCTGACTTTTAAAAACCTTCTAGTAAAATGATTATGGTAAACGTGAAGTCAGGCTAGGATATATAAACTTTATGACAGTCATCATATTACTAGTTTCTATTTATCTTTTCAAATGTGTGTTTGCTCCCTGTTTCATTCTCAGTACTAAAATGACAATTTCTCACAAAGATTTGTTCTCTTTCTATATTGAAAATTTTCCAAAAAAAGAATTTTTAGGGTATGTAAATTCAAAACAACTATTTTCAGGACCCAGTATGAAAACGTGTAAAACCAAATCAGAATTGTTTTTAACTGGAGGTATATCTCCAAGTAAAACAAAGACAGGACAAAAGACAAACACAGTTTATGGGAATAGGTTTTAGAAAGATTTTTAGTTCAGTGAAGTACATTAGATGTTCTTAATAATACGTTTTTTTAAATGTGAATAACAAATTTTTAGAAAGGAATTTGTAATACTGAAATCCATCTATAAATATTTGAACTATCAATAATCTGACTTTATGAACATGAGACAAGGTGACTGAAGACATAAAATACTACTGGAGGTATTTAACCAAGTGTTCCCGAAGCATTCTGGGGGTGAAAAATGACAGGCATGAGGCTGCGGTACTGTCCCAGGAACTGGTGGGTGGCCAGCAGCTGGGTGCTTTACCACACGATTCCCAAAGGGCAGAGAGGCTCCTCCGGAAATAGCGGGGGGATTAATTTTGACAATAATAAACTTTACACGAGGGACAGTGAGCATAATATGATCTAATCAGACTGAACCCTTGCCAAGAGCCTGAAATCAGAACCACCACCAAGTGCAATTCAAGTGTCCTCATTTCCACACAGAGAGAACATTTCTAATACTTCTATTTAAAGAAATAAAATCAATTGGTGAACTTCACAAGAAGTGTATATAATGCATGTCTTGTGTGAACCCCTTCTTGTTCATTTGGTAGCTTAGAGATATCTGTAAAGATCTGCCTCTTTACTTTTTAACTTCATCAACCCGCCTGGATGGAACATGAGGTCAACGATATACACCTCAGGGGGAGGGAAAGCCCCAATCAGTCCTTTACGAGATTCATTCATCAACTTAACTTCATTCCAAGCTCTGCCATACTCCCCGCGAACCAGAGAGCAGCCGATGCCAATTTTATCAGCCAGCGCCTGTGGGAGAAAACACAAGATCAACCAAAAGTGAGGAGGGAGAGGGGCGGAGAAAAATCCTTAGCTGGAAGACCCACCTTGTTGAAGGTGAAATATAGAACTCTTGCAAAGAAGTGCTAGAAAGGAGGCTGAAAAAAAATGTGGAATATTGTGATAGGAGCCAATAAAATGTGATAAGTTCCCTTGTTCCCCAAGATCCTGTAGACTCAAAATCTCTGTGTAGGTCCTGCTGGGAAGCGACATTTTTCAGGCAGTTACACCGCATTGTATCAGCACAAGATTGATAACGTCATTGGAGAAAAGCTATTCCACGGGCTTTCAGCACTACCGCATCTATCAATCTTTCTATGCTTCTAGGCTGCTCTGTGGGTGTGATATGCAGTGGGATTGAATGGAGGGATCAGATTGGTGGGTACCTCTTTCTTGCCGATTTATTCTGTGTGATGGGGACCGTGCCGTGAGCGGGCGGGCTGGTCCTTCTCGGGCTGCCTGCTGCCGCTTCTTCCGGAGTGGCTTATGTTCCTTGGAAGTGCTCTCTTCAATTTGTCCTGGTGCCGAGGCTATTTAAAAAGTACCTTGAAAATAATCTGGAAACTTCTTAGCCTCAGTGTAGTGGATTAAGAATGTTGCTTGGACCGCCTGGATTTGAATTTCGGCTCAGCCACTGTCTAGTTGTTGTCACCGCAGGCAAATGACTCAGCCTTTCTGTGCTTCCATTTCTTCATCTGAGAAATGACGATAACAAGAGCAGAACCTCCTTCCTGGCAGGGTGGTTACGGAGAGGAAGGGAATGAAGCCGCGCCATGTGCTGAGAGCTAGGCATGCTGCACAGAGTAGGCACTCCACGAGCGTTCCTAGTAGAAGGCACGAATTGCGTTGTTTTCATAATTCATGTATGTATGAATGGGATTTATTGATTACTTGCCACGTATTGATGGCGCCAGGTAGTCTTTCTTGAGTGGACCAAGATGATTAAGACATGGTTGTCACTTTGAGAGCCTTCCATCCTATCTAGTCTGAGCCTGCCTGGTAAACAGTCAACTCGAATACAGCAGTATCCACATGGATGGCATCCTGTGGTATTGTCATTTATAAGAAGAAATGCGTGTTTGGTCTTTGTCCCATTTCTGGCACGGAACTCCTAAACCCTTGGAATTTCCTAAGTGATGAGAACCATAAAAGTGTCTTTCCTTATGTTAATGAGGGGACTTCTGGACAGCACTTAAGGATGGGGGCTGTTTGGCAGGGGAACCAATCTTATGTTGAGGGTTACAACATTCAGTCCCACTCCGACCTCTGGGGACGGGAGAGGGGCTGCAGGTTGAATCAGCCACCAGTGGCAATGATTTCATCTATCGTGCCTATGAAATGAAGCTTCCACGAAAACCCAAAAGGCGAGGGTTTGGAGAGCTTCCTGGTGGGGACCACGTGGAGATTCAGGGAGAGTGGTGCGCCCGGCACGGGGCGAGGAAGCTCCAAGCCCTCTCCCCATACCTTTCTCTAAGCATTTCTTCCATCTGGCTGTTCCTGAGTTATATCCTTTTATAATAAACTGGTGACCTATTAAGTAAAATGTTTCTGAGTTCTGTGAGCCCCTCTAGCAAATTAATCAACCCTGAGGGGGCTGTGTTCTTGGGAACCTCCAATCCAGAGCTGGCTGGTCAGAAGCACAGACAACAGCCACGGGTTTGTGACTGGTTGGCTGAAGTGTGTGTGGTGAGGAGGGGGCAGCGTGGCAGGACTGAGCCCGTAACCTGTGGGATCTGACGCTATCTCCAGGTGGGTAGTGTCAGAATTGAGTTACATTGACCTAGCTGATGTCTGAGGATTGCTTGGATGTATAAAAACTGCTCCCCGCCCCCCCGGACCTGCCACCCCTTCCTCCAATGGAATTGGTTCTAGAATTTTCTTACACTCATTGTCTAGTGGGGTCAAAAATAAACATGTTTTCTGAAATAATATTTATTGCTCTCTTAACTCCATGTCAAGGCACTTTAAATCATCAAAATAATCCTGTGAAATAGATAACGATCTCATTCCCCATTTTATGGAGAGTAAAACTGAGGTCAGGTCATTTTCCCGAGGAAGGTCACCGTAAGTGGTGACCTAACTTGGAAGCCAGGGGATCTGTCACCAGAGTCTGAGTTCCTAACCTCAGGGTGTTACTGCCTCCCACTGAGTTGAATGAGTTCCCAGCTGAAAGTCTCCATCATCTTTGCGAAGTGGGAAACTGCTTAGAGGAAGAGGCAGAGATGAAAGTGTTACTAGAAAGAAGGGCAGATGTGGGGGCAGAGCTGCTGAGGACAAAAGGAAAAGCCTGTGACCAGGAGCTGGAAAAGAGTGGCCTGGGGGGGACTGGCAAGGCAGTGGGGAGGACGGATGGCGTCGAGAAAGGGAGGGAAGTTAGTGAGCAAATTATAAGGCCTATGGATGATTCATCTAGGCTGCCAAGGGGGAAGAGTAAAGCCAAAAAGGAGGCAACAAACTGGAAGAAAATAGGAAGGATGAAAAGTATTTGTAAGAGGGAATGATTTAGGAGGGTGGAAGGATAAGAGATTTTATCAGTGGGCATTGGTGGTCAGGACGTCAGGGGAGGGCAAGACCCAGCTACTGAATTGTGTGATTCCGCACAGTTCGGCATAATGCGATGGACTGAATGTTCGTGTCCCCCTCCCCCCCAAATTCATATGCTGAAACCTTGATCCCCTGTAGGGTGGTATGGGAAGGTGGGTCCTTTAGGTAGTTAGGTTCAGAGGGGGTCACGAACATGGAGTTCCCACTGCAGGATTAATGCCCTTGTAAAGGAGGAAGAGACCAGGGCCTCCTGTCTGTCCGGGATGTGAGGACACAGGCAGAAAGTGGCCACTGCAAACCAGGAAGAGGGTCCTCACCAGACGCTGACTCTGCCGGCACCTCGATCTTAGACTTCCCAGCCTCCAGTTGTGAGAAATAATGTTGACCGTTTAAGGCCCCCAGTGTATGGTCTTTTGTGAGAGCAGCACGGGTACGCCAATACAGTGCCTATGAGACACTCGGGAGCGGCCAGCTGGAGTGCAGACAGACGCACAGATCACGAATCAGGAGAGGCTTGTGGGACAGAGGGAAGAATCGGGGCACCTTAGGCAGTTAGTTAGCATTTAAGGCCATGTGACAGGAGGACCTCACCGTATGACGTACAGAAAGTGAGAAAAGAGAAGCTGGGGCTGGAACCATAAGGGAACCCACATTGAAGAGGGATGGAGGAAAAGAGGTCGCCAAAGGCGACTGAGATGAGGTGGAAAGAGAGGACAACAGTTACTAAAGAGTGGTGTCAAGGAACAAGAATGGTCAGTGACAAATTCTTTGACATCATCAAGTAAGACAGACGATAGATTCCCGTGGTCCTTTCTGAGAGGGAGCCCAGGCCAGGCTGCAGTGGGCTGAGGAGAAAAACGAGGTGTGGCAAGGAGGGACAAGGTGCTGAGATGACTCTGAATTTTGACCCGGAGTGAGAATTATCTACAGATAGAAGCAATGTGGTAGGTTTGATTCAGGTAGACACGGGTTCGGGTTCCAGCTGGGCCTCTGTTGACCTTGGGTAAATTCCCTCTTTGAGTTCAGTTTTCTTGCCTTTCAAACAAGGGTAGTAATCACAACCTTGACAATTGCATTTGTCAAGTGCTTGACGCGTAGCTCAGAATGACGGTGGTCAGGGTAGTAAGAGCTACAGGACTAGGTGTAGCTCTGATGAGAAAAGATTTCTATTTCCTCTTTAAATAGTATAGACTTAGCTTAAGATTTTAAAGGAAAAACAAGAGAGAAAGAGATTTAAGATGAGAAAGTTCGATAAAGCAAGAAATCCAAGAAAATAGGGGAAGACTGGCATTTGGATTAGAGATGGAATTAGAACTGGAAGCAAGATACACATGGGTGTAAAGAGGTTTGGAGGTATTTGGGAGGGGGTAGGAATCTTGCACATTCAGTCTATAGTTCAGAAACCATTTTTGCAGGTCCTATTAATCCAGACACTTGACACAATGGAGAAAAATTTTGACTCGGATCCTTCTCTAGTGTCCCCATCTCAGTGAATAATGTCATCATTACCGGTTGCCCCACCCAGGACCTGAAAATCACCTTGTTCTTCTCATGCAATCCCTCATACCACACCCAGGCGGACACCAGCTGTTTTCAGTTGTATCTCTTAAATCTCCCTGTAAATTCACACCTCTTTCACATCCTCACGGCTATGGCTTTAGTAAAGGTCACCAGTGTTTCTTGCTCCACTGACCTTCCAACTGGTCTTCCTGTCTCCAGTCCTGCCCCTGCTCTAATTCATTCCCCATTCTGTTGCCTCAATGGTCTTTCAAATCATGTTACTGCCTTCCCCTTAACTTTCAGTAGCAGCTCACAGATTTTAGGATCAAGAGCAAACTCACGTGGTGTTTTATGATCTGGCCCATTAGCCTCATCCAAGCCCTCATCGCTCCTTCATCCAGACAAACTACTCTACGCTCCTCAGATGGACCAGGGGCTCTCATTCCTGTTATTTTGTATAACAGGTTTGCTTTGTTTAGAATGCTCTTTTCGGGGCGCCTGGGTGGCTCAGTCCTTAAGCGTCTGCCTTCGGCTCAGGTCATGATCCCAGGGTCCTGGGATGGAGCCCCGCATCAGGCTCCCTGCTAAGCAGGAAGCCTGCTTCTCCCTCTCCCACTCCCCCTGCTCATGTTCCCTCTCTCGCTGTGTCTCTCTCTGTCCAATAAATAAATAAAATCTTTAAAAAAAAAAATAGAATGCTCTTGTCTTGCTTCTTTACCTGCTGAAATCCTACATAGGCTCTAATACTCAGGCTGCATATCACTTCCTCCCCTGAAACTCTTCCTGACATCTCCTTAGAACCCACAAGTCGGGCTTAAGGTACCGGGTATAGGGGCTGTCACTTTAGTATCTCTATGTTCCCAGACCTTAGAAGAGCCCACAGCCTATAGCAGATGTATGATAAATGTTGAATGAATATGCTTTCGATAGTCTAGCAAATACACATGTACATATATATCTCAAATAGAAGGAACTCTAAATGATGGGATTAATATCAACCAGTTAAATGTTAGCCAATGGCTCACACCATTATGAGAACGACAAACATTTTTATCAACTGGCAAATGAGGCAAAACATCTTAAGTACCTTGAAAAGCAAAGCTCGATGGTAGAAGATTCCTTTTTTGATCAGTCCAATTGGTACAACATTGGATTTAAGTTGAAATTTTAGTTCACTTATATGAAGTTCCCAGCTGAAATCAGGTAGCTTCTCTTTTGAAACTTTACCGCCCATTTTTTCTGCCACATACCTGTGTCAATTACATTGAGATCAAATCAATCAAATTTCATATCTCATTCTGGATGCTTTGAGTGTAACTGTATGTATAATTGTATGTGTAAAAACTGTATTTCCTCTGAGTTTTATTTTTTGCTTTACTTTTTAAACTTACTATAAGCATGTTAACATTATGTCTACTGTCTTCAAACTATCATGTATAAACCGAAGTTCTAACAATTTCATTCAACACAAAGGAAGAAATGAATGCTAATTTTCCGAATATTTATAACAAGATACAAATCAGTATCAGACTAAATTTGTATTAATGCAGTTTTAAAGTTCTATCTTGCTGTTGAAAAATATTTTCAAATGTTTCAGTCTGAAATCCAAGGCATTGTACTAACATACGGTCCTTTTATGGAATTTGAACTCAGAGATAATACAAACACGTAGGAAATTTTCCCACTGGATTCCCAAATATTTTCAAGTTTTGTAAGTTTTTTCCTTTTAATCGTCTTATCTTTTTGATTGAGAGGCATTTATGTAACACTGAAGTGAGAGGAGAGAGAAAGGGGCAAAAGGAAAACTAGGTAAGTTGGGTGGTATACTATGCCTGGGGGTTTCCTCCTCCTTTGAGGCTCTCCCCAAAGAAGTCGGTAAACACACCAGCAAAAATCCTCTGTTCATCGATGAAGGCTACCAGATATTGGAGTCAAGGCAGAATCGCAAATTTTAAGAAAGAATTTCCTCTTGCTGTATGTAGGATCAAGCAAAGAACAACAGTGGCGAAAAACAGAGAAAGGGGCGGGGAGAGAGCTGTCGCAAGGACCCTGCCAGGCGTCCTGTAATGAATGCTGGGCACCAAAGGCGCTGGGACGAATTCCGGGATCTCGCCTCCCAAGGGGCTCAGGTTAAAACAACAATAATTTGTGGGGCGCCTGGGTGGCGCAGCCGTTAGGCATCTGCCTCCGGCTCAGGGCGTGATCCCGGCGTTATGGGATCGAGCCCCACATCAGGCTCCTCCGCTATGAGCCTGCTTCTTCCTCTCCCACTCCCCCTGCTTGTGTTCCCTCTCTCGCTAGCTGTCTATGTCAAATAAATAAAATCTTAAAAAAAAAAAAACACAATAATTTGAGAATGATGAAAAGTATTTCTGATAGGAACAAAGCATGAGGACGTTTGACAAATGCTACAATAAGCTAAATCAGAGTTCTGCTTGAGTCATCACTTCTCAAGGACATCAGGAAAACTTCGGTCGCCAAAAATACTCTCTTCCAGTTCTGGCTGACAAGAAGTCAATGATCTGGCGGCTCTGTTTCTTGCGGTTGTCACATCCAGGTCTGATGAGAGCAATGCACTTCTACTTGGAGTAGATACAAGCTCCCGCCGAGACTACAGCTGTTGCAGGATCCAGTAGCTCACTTACTGCTTGTCGGTGCCAGTGACGGAGGCCACCCTCCACTTCCTGAGGTTCCTAATCCCTTACAGCTACCAAGTCAAGCTCTCAGATTTCTCTTAGTGGACTCACATTAAATGCTCTAATTAAGAAGGCACCGTCGCTGGCGTACACAGAGCGTCGAGCCTGCCCCAACAGCCATCCCTAAGAACACACATACCCTCACTCAAGAGCCACGCGAAACGTAAGATATCAGACATCTGACCTAAAAGTCAGCGATGGTTACTTGTATTAGAAAATACTTTGTGGGGGTGGGGAACTGGGTGATGGGCATTAAGGAAGGCACGTGATGGAATGAGCACTGGGTGTTACGGAAGACTGATGAATCACTGAACTCTACCTCTGAAACTAGTAATACACTATATGTTAATTCATTGAATTTAAATTAAAAAAATAATAAGAAGAAAATAATTTGTGAGTTTACAATGAATTCACAATACGATTCCTTTAAATTGTGGCACCTAAAGGAGTAATTTCCTTTTTTCTTTCTTTCTTTTTTTTATTTTTGGAGTCATTTAATTTTCAAACTTTTGATTCATGCCTAACTTCTTCGGGATCACATTGAACGATGCCTTTAATGGTTTAGCTGGAGAAAATGACAAAAGCATTTTTCTTTAAGCAATTTCTAGCTCCTAGCTCGGATTCTTGGTGGAAATAGGAACTAAAATAGAAATTGGGCATTTTTTTTTTCAATTTATTGTGTTTCTGCTTCAGGGTCAGAAGTGGGGGGGGCAGTAATTATGGTGTCACTAGCTGGAAATGGGCTAAAAAATGCAAACCACTAAAATCAAAAACTTTGCTTCAGAACCTTAAAATGCCTATGTATATAGAGACCACTTACTTTGCAAGAGCCTCAATCTGCTCCTTAATATTGGTTATGGGAAATATTGACTTGGTCACTTCATACACATAAACACAGAAGTCCGGGTCGGAGGGAGGGTACCATTCTTTATCGAGGCTCCCTTCTCCGGTCAGTTTTGGGGCTACTGCAACCTCTTCTTCCTCCTTCACTTTCTCCTCTTCTTTTTTCCCTCGGCCTTTTCTTTGAGAGAAAACGGCAACAATCAAAGTCACAAAATAAATAGGCACTAAGCGCGCTCTGAGTTCATCTGAAGAAATAGAGTATTTTATACCTTAACGACTGTATCATATGCAGTTTTCAAATTTTTGATGACAACGATGGAGTTTTATAGTCTCTATATTATGTCAGAGAAATTAACTTTCAAGATAACACTACATGATTGATACACATTATGAAAATCATACACTGGTCTTGCGTACAATTGCCTAGCCAGATGTCTGGTGCATAGTAGGTATGTAATAAACATTTACTGAATTGGGAAAAACATAGTTTGCCTCCTCAGGGAGTCTAAGCCAGTCTTACATCATCTCTTGCTTTGGTTGAGATCTTCTGCAAGAAGAGTTTGAATCACTGTTCTTAAGAAAAATGACCCAAAACATGGGAAAAAAACAAAACAAAAGAAGGCTAGCATGGAATTTCCATGTCATGCAGGGGTGAAGACTAACCTAAAGTTTATCTAGCGGAATGTGCTTGATTCTGTACTTAGGGAAACTGGAATGTGCTTTGTAAAGTGTAAAGATGCTGTTTAATTAAAACATTCTATAAATTAATCGTTTCAACGTTCGAGAAGGTGTTAGCTCACATGTAAGTGTTTGTTTAGTAGACATGCAAATTATTTCTGTCGATGGAGAAGATATTGCCAGAGGTTATAGTTTATTGTCCTGTAGGATGTTAACCAGTTTTTTTTATGTAACTCAGTGATCTTTTTCTAACATTCCTTAATTAAATTGGATATAAATACCTAGCTCCTCAAATGTCCTTTGGGCCACTATTAACATCTTACTGGGTGCCTCTTTAATTTATGAGTTGAACAAAAGCAATGACATGTGTTCTCATTCCAGGTAACATGGAGTAGGCACATTTAACCCTGTTTCTCCTACTGAACACAGTCCCCCAAACCTGGACAGGATTCAACAGCTACTTGAAGACTCTGAAAAGCAAGTGGTAGCAGGAAGATCCCCGAAGACCTTTTGAATGATTACTGAACAGATGGCGAGTTTATCTTTTTCTTTTCCTCCAGTATTCTCCAAGCCGAACTGACATAGCTCAAAATCTGGAAGTGGGCGTCAGCACTAAGAGAGCTCAAGGGGAAGCCCTCTTGAGAAGCAGGAAAGACAGAGCGGAGGAAAGCTGTGTTTTGTTGTCTTCTTTTTTTCCCTCCATTCTCTTGTGCCGCAGCCTCTAAGGAATCCTATGACAGTGGCAGCAGTGGTGACATCAGCATCTCATAAGAACCTAAAATAACTTTATATTCACTCAGTCCTTATGTTGTTTGACTGGAGCTATTGGGGCAATAGGGGCAAGAGTATAGCAGGGTAGGGTAAATAAAGTTTCCTGGCTTGAGGACCAAAAAAGAAACCCCCAAGGAACCAACAAAGACAAGGGAGATCATGAAGAGGGAACAGCTCAGAAAAAAATGTCAAGTTATTTATGAATTCTTAGGCTTACCCCCAAGCCGTGTATGCATGGTTCTGACCCTAAACAGTGCATCGCAGATTTTGAGGATGGAACGATGGGACTGACCACCACCCAAATCCTAAACTGGACACTAGTTGGCACACAGTCAGGACTGCTCCAAATAGCACTGCAAAGCCTTTGGAGACTGGACTGACAGTGGAATGACAACTTGCAGAACACTGGCTGAAACTTGTTGAAGATTGAAAGCAGCTGGATCTGCGTGCCCGACTGTCTCCGTCAGAAGAGCATGTGACTCTTGATATTGGGGAAGGAGTTCGAGCCCCACGTTGGGTGTAGAGATTACTTAAATAAATACAACTTAAAAAAAAGAAGAAGAAATCAACTGGGTCAACTGCTGGTTAAAACAGACACAAAAAGGACATTCTTCTTAGAATGCATATAACACACATTCACCAATATCTTGATTACTGTAGCTTTATCATAAATCATTAAATCAGAGAGATTCTTCCAACTTCATTCTTTTTTTTCAAAATTATTTTATATACCCTTCCATAAAGGTTTTAGAATTAGCATGTCTATATCTACAAAAATTCCTGCTGGAATTTTAATAGAATTATACCAAATCTATTGATCAATTTGGGAAAAAACTGACAGTTTTACTATGTTGAGTTTTCTAATACATGAACATGGTATAGCTCTTCACTCACTTAGTGATTCTTTGATTTCCTTTGTGTTTGATGGTTCTCAATATATGTTTGTTCACTTTATTTCATATTTCATATTTAAAGCTATTAAAAATGGCATTCGACAAATTTTTGGTTTTCAATTTTTTATTGCCAGTATATAGAAATATGATTGATTTTTGTGTGTTGACCTGATATCCTGATCTGTTGCTAAACTCACCTATTAGTCCTATGAGGTTTTTTAAAACGTAGATTCCTTAAGGATTTTCTATTTAGACTATCTTGTTGTCTGCAAATAGGAACTGTTTTTTCCCCTCACTTTCCAATCTTTATACTTTTAAAAATTGCCTTACTGGAATGCGTAGGCCTTCCAATACAATGTTGAATAGGAGTGATGAGAATAGTTATCCTTGTTTTGTTCATGATCTTTTCAGAACAGCATCTAGTCTTTCACCGTTAAGTATGCTATAATCAGTAGTCCCCCCCCCCCCATGGATGCCTTTCATCAGGTCAAGAAAGTTCCCTTATGTTCCTATTTCGCTGACAGTTGTATTTTTTTTTATCATAAATAATGTTGAATTTTGTCAAATGATATTTCTCCATCAATTAATATGATCATGTGTTTTTTTTTCTTTATACTGTCACTATGGTGGATTACATTGATTGATTTTCAAATATTGAACCAGCCTTACATTCCTGGGATAAACTCCTCTTAGATGAATTATTCTTTTTATGTATCACTAGATTTGATTTGTTAATATTTCATAGAGGACTTTTACATCTGTATTCATGATGGATACTGAGCTGTAATGTTCTTCTCGTATAACCACCTTGTCTGATACTGGCATTAGAATAATGCTGGTATCATAGATTGGGAAATATTCTCCCTTATTTCCCGAAAAAAAGACTGTTTAGAGTTGGTATTACTTCTTGACACATTTAACAGAATTCACTAATGAAACCATCGGGGTCAGGAGATTCTTTTTAGGAAGGGTTTTATGAATTCAATTTCTTTCATAGTTCTGGACTATTTAGGTCATCTATTTCATCCTTGGTGAGTTTTGATAGTTTGCAGTTTTTTTTTTTTTAAGATTTTATTTATTTATTTGACAGAGATAGAGACAGCCAGCGAGAGAGGGAACACAAGCAGGGGGAGTGGGAGAGGAAGAAGCAGGCTCCCAGCGGAGGAGCCTGATATGCGGCTTGATCCCGTAACGCTGGGATCACGCCCTGAGCCGAAGGCAGACGCTTAACGACTGCGCCACCCAGGTGCCCCGACAGTTTGCAGTTTTTGATGAATTTGTTCATTTCATCTAAGTGGCTGAATTAAAGTGCTCATAGCATTATCCTTCAATGTGTGTAAGGTTTGTGATGATAACTTGCTCTTTCATTGCTAATTTCAAATGAAATTTCTCTCTTTACCTTTATTCATTTTTGTTTCAATCATCAAATATGATTTATAAAATTCACGAGGAAATAGAAAGCCTATTGTATGTACCCATATTTCAATTCTTGTTGCTACTCCTTCTTTCTTCCTTGATGCTTCCAGATTCTTTCATCATTTTCTTTTTGTTTGAAGAACTTCTATTAACTAGTAAGCATGTAAAGGTAGAACTGCTGGCAATAAATTCTTGGTTTTCCTTCACTTGGGTATGTGTTTACATCCAGCTCTTCACTGCTAAGGGATAGTTTCCCCAGAGAGAGAACACATGGTTGATTCCTTTAGCAGTTGAGAAATGTTATGCCACTTTCCTCTGGCCTGAGAGAAATGTACCATCATTCAAACCGGAGTTTCCCTATAGGAAACTGGACCTTGCACCTTTATGAGTTCTGGATCCCATGACTCAGGTGGGCTTCCTTGGGCGGAGCTATCTCCCACAAGAAAATTGCATCCTATGCTATGCTAGCAGAAAAGAGAGGGAGGACAAGGAAACTTCTGTATGACTTCTGTAGCCCTGGCTTAAGTGCGTTTTTTTCCTTCAGCTCTTATATTATATCTTTTGCTATGATAAATCTTGCCCATAATTATATATATGTTTATATAAACATATATAAACATAAATATAAATTTATAAATTTATATATAAATATGTATTCTATTTATATATAAATTTATATAAAATCATATAAAAATATATATGTCTCCCCCCTGCCAGCCAAGAAAATGGGGCTAGGTCACGTGAATTTCCTAAATTATGTCTTTGCAACTAGTGAGCAGTCTGTTCCACTAGCAGTAAATTAGGGGCAGGAATTATCTTTAAGTATTTCTTCAAATACAGGGTGAAAGGGGGGATCAGCTAAAGGCCATGTGAGTTTTCTCTTTAATTTATTTTGAGGGAAAAATACAAAAATAATCTTATTAAATGCTTTTGGAGAATTGCACAAAACTCTATGATCAAACAAATACTGAAAGTTTTATATTTTCTTTTTAAAATTTATTATTTATTTGAAAGCGAGAAGCAGACTCCCTGCTAAGCGGAGGCCTGACGCAGGGCTTGATCCCAGGACCCTGGGTTTGTGACCCAAGCCTAAGGCAGATGCTTAACCGACTGAGTCACCCAGGCACACTAAGTTTTATATTTTCTGATTCAATATTCTATTTACTATAGCTAAGTAAATGAGAGAATCTAATCATGTATTAAATGCACTAACCATATATTATGGTAAAATCTCTAAGCAAAAATTAGTATTTCCCACCTCTCCCATCTAAACACCTTTCTTTCTCTCTTTTTTTTCTCTTTTTCTCTTTTTCTCTTTTTCTTTCTTTCTTTCTTTCTTTCTTTCTTTCTTTCTTTCTTTCTTTCTTTCTTTCTTTCTTCTTTCCTTCCTTCCTTCCTTCCTTCCTTCCTTCCTTCCTTCCTTCCTTCCTTCCTTCCTTCCTTCTTTGTAAATGAAACATCTTCACACCCATAGTAAGATTTCTTTCTTGTAAATGAAACATCTTTACACCCATAGTAAGATTTTAGTAAGCTGGGAGTTACCACTGAAAAGGTCAGTTAGAATGGCAGGAAGAATAATCAGGTTTACCTGTTTCTAAAGTTACAGGGTAGTTTTATAATGTTGGACAGTTTGACTCAGAGCCACCTATCAAAGAAAGCAGGTGTATTTCTCACTGAGTGTGCTTCCGGGAGAAAGAAGAATCATTTGCACATAGAAGATGGTAGCCAGCACACAGAGCCTAGTGCATCATGGAGGGCAATCTTACTGAGGGATTAAAAAGGGATAACTTACTGGAGCTCCTGAACTGTAGTTTCCCGCTGCTGTATGCAGAAGTATTTCGTTTGCACATCCTTGCCATGAAGTCTGCCCAGTTGTGTTAACAAGGGCTTTAATACTTAAGGGAATTTTATTTCTAAGTAAATATGGAAACAAGTGCCCAGAAATTACAAAATTAACTCTTGTAAAATTAATCCTCAGAAAGAACATCAATTTGTGATTAAAGATTGCAGAACTTTTAAATCCAAACAATCCAAAACAATAAGGAATCCAAAGCAATAAGGATATTTTTTACATTCATAGGTGGGTGAGAAGGAAAGTAGCTAAGTAGAGAGAGAGATTTGTCTGGCTCCAGATTTTCAGAAGTCAATCACTTGCTCCTTTTTGACACCAACTATTTGAACAAATAAATTAGAAGGCAAGGCTGCTGGGAGCAATATAAGTCATGAATCTGGCCAACATGGGGTTTCAGTTTAGGTGGGAAGATTTTGGTATATGAAAAATAATCACCATGCCTGGTAGCATTCGATAAATTCCACATGAGTGATAAAAATAAGAAACTCAAGACGTTCCAGAAATCTATCCCAACTGGGGGTCCTGTTCCACCCATTCTATTCCAAAAGAATGAGAAGAGAGGATCATACAAAGTGGACACACAATGTATTCTGGGCTTAGAAGGATGCATGTGCGCATGCGCGCGCGCGCGCGCGCGCGCGTGTGTGTGTGTGTGTGTGTGTGTGTGTGTTTGTAGTTTATTTTGTTATTTGTCAATGTCCCAGTAGGATGTATGCTCTTTGAAAACAGAGGTGTTGTTCATTGCTGTATCTCTAACACTGGAACAACTCCTGGCACCTAGAACAGTAAGGATTTGCTGAATGAATGAATAATTTCAAGGAAAGAAGGTGAGAAGGTATTTAAATCTGATTAAGATGTTAAGTGTGATTAAGAGACAATATCCATTTCTGAAAGACTTTTGCAGTCAGTCAAGATTTGGGGGGAAGGGAAAAAATGGCTAAGTTAAGGTTTATAAAGGGGTTGAGGGAAATTATTTTAAAAATAAAAATGTTTTAGGAAGTCATTATGATGAAGATCAAGAGCGAACAGGAGAAATGTTTAAGTACATGTTGTAAATTTTGAAAAGACTCCAGAGATGAACAGACTGGAAGGAAACAAAATAGAGACAGGAAAGCAATAAACTTTTAAGTGTGTATAATAAACTCATACGCAGTCAACTTAAATATTTATGAAAATTGGTCTGAATACAAAAATACAGTACAGATAGAACTTATAATATATTTACAGATACATATAGTAAATGTTTATTGTAAGGGGAATGGTCTTTATAAAGAAAAGCTTCAGAGGGCATATTAGATTTTTTAGCTTCAGTGAAGCCTAGGAAAGTATCAAGATGGTGGCTGGATACAGAGGAAACTAATCACCTCTCCCATGAGTGTATTCCCACAAAGGAGAGTACAACTGAAACCTTCACACATAAAAATAATCTGATTGCTGGTCACCGAGTGAGAGCCTGTGGCTTCAGGATTTTAATTTATGTAGCATATGGTGATGATATTCATGAGGAGAAAGAGAAACATCATTCTTTCCTTGTCCATATTAGGCCACCCTACACACAGAATTGATTTGCTTGCTCCCCATCCCATCTCTCCTCCTCTTTTCAAGAATTTAGCCACTTTCCAAGATGGTTCATCATTCTTTGTCAATATATCAATAACTTTTTGTTAACATTAAACATTCTCTATGACAATCTCAGATGAATAGAGTTAAAAGCGTTTTACTCTATCTCCAGGGATCCAAAGGACTAATAGTCACAAGACAAGAAGGGTTTACCAAAAGACAGACAACAGGGCAACAAGATTATGACCTATCCATCCCCACCAGTGGACCCGGAATAGGAGGGGAGAAGGACCGGACATACACTGATCACTTAAGTGTGCCAGGCAATGGTTTGGGCACTGGATAAGCATCATTTTACTTACTCTCACAGCACCTCTATGAGGCAGGAATCGTTTCTGTTTTAGAGATAAGAAAACCAAGGACCGATTTTGTCTGGATGCAAAATGTGTGTTCTCCTTCATGCTAACAATCTGTTTGAATGTTGGGAGTACATCAGGGTTTATCTTCAAGTGGGAAGAAGAGGCAGGGACAAGGAAGAGACTGGAAATGGTGTGAGAAGAAATAATTATCTTCATTTGTTTATACTTATTCTCCTGGGGTATATTGGGAGGGGGTCAAACCTCTATTTCTTTCAACAACCAGCATTCAATATTTGAAATTATTTGTGAATATTTAATCTATAAATGTTTCTTTACTGTCCCTGATGTTCCTGACATTATTCCAGGCTCTACAACTATAAATATGAAAAGGGCCTGGTCCCAGGTCTCAAGAGTAGTCCATTGCTTAGTAAGAAAGACAAATAAATCAACACCAAGCAGTTCAGGTTATATGTAAGATTACCTGAATTCGTGAAGGAGTGAACATGAAGAGAATACCTAACCTGGGGTGACCAGGGAAGGCCTCACAAAAACAAAATATATAAAGAGAATGAAGAAGAGTAGGAATTTGCCAGGCATACAAGACATGTGAGACTCTTACAGCAGGATACCATGGTTGCTGTTTGGACTTCGTCTGGAGGATGATAGGGAATCGTTGCTTTAGGCAGAGTAATATCATCAGCCTTTCATTTTGGGAAGGTAACTCAGGGGGCAGCATGGAGGATGGGTTTGTGGGGGCCTATATAAAAGGCAGAAGAATCTTATAATAAGGAGGTTAGTGTCTTGAGATGTAATACAAAGGCCTGAACTGGGGAGGTAAAGGTGAAAATGGAGGGAAACCATGACCTAAGAGACACTGAAGACATCTAGTGCATGGGACTGAGACTCATTCAGTGTAGGGTGGAAAGGAGAAGGACTTTAAGATGATTCCTAGGCTTGAACAAGTGCACGGGAAGATGGTAACATTCAAAAGCCGAGGGAAGAGAGGAGGAGGTTTGGGAGTTGGGGGAACAATGAATTTCATTTGGAACACATTGTTTACGGGCAATAGGGGAGAGAAGGCTGGACTCAGGAGAGGGGTATATAAGTATCAGCAGTAGCTAAAACCATGGAGAGTGAGAAAGGGAGTAAATGAAGAATCCTGGAGCATATCAATGTGTAAGGTAATTGTGATGGGTAGATGAGGATATAGCAAAAAGGGCCAGAGAAGAGGGAGACTTGTCCATAGGACAAGAAGGTGTGGATCAAATGAGATAAAGATGTGAGTGCTTCCAAGTAGTACAGAAAAGTCAAACTATCAAATATCGTAATTAAAAACCCATGGCTATCTGAAGAGCAGCACTTTGAAAAATTTATTTAAATTCTAGTTAGTTGGCATACAGTTCAATACTGGTTTCAGGAGTAGAGTTCAGTGGGTCATCATTTACATATAACACCCAGTACTCATCATAACAAGTGCCCTCCTTAATCCCCATCACCCATCTAGCCCATCCCCCTCCCACCTCCCTCCATCAACCCTCATTTTGTTCTCTTTAGTTAAGATCTTGTCTCTCATGATTTGTTTCCTCCTCTCTCTCTTTTTCCTGCTCCCTGAAGATCAGCATTTTGATATTTACAAGTACACAAAATAACTTTCAACCCAGTAGGACTGCCCATTCTCCCCCAAAAGATTTAGGATTAAGAGCCAGACTAAGCTGTAAGAAAACTAAGATGATATTCTGCCAAGAATAGTAGAATCACCAAAGATTAAAGTTGATGTGGTATCAGAGGCCCAGAGGGAAAAATACACATGGTCACCCATCAGACAAGTGGCCTACACTTCCCTTATCAAGGGGGCAGGAGGCGGATTCTTCCCCCGGGCCATGGCTGGGTAGACCAAAGGGAGACACCGGCCTCAAAGCCAGCCAGTACTTTGGCCTCTGAAGATAAGATGGTTTCTCTGACAAATAAGAACTTGATAGTTGTTGGGCTTTGGAACTGAATGTTTGCTTGGCATTGGAGCCAGATCTGTCCCACGGCAAACTGAAGTCACATATAAGGTACGGTTATGGGTGAGGCAGTAACCAAGAGGAAGTCAAGGAGAATAACAAAGTATCTGTAAATAAGATACCCACATGCAGAGAGAGAAAAAGAGGGAGAGAGACAGAGACCCTACAATTCTCAACTTCATCCCAGCTCCTGTCCTTTAGGGTCTGGCTGCATTTCCCGCATCGGCACCTGGAGACTCCTCTATATCCCTACGAGGGTGGAGTGGATTTGGGCTCCTTGCACCTGTTCCGTACAACGGTACTAACATTTGTTGAGCGTCTGCTTTGTGCCAGGCACTGCTCTATGCACTTTCCATGTGCTAATTTATTTAATCCTCGCAACACCCTATGTCATGCCCATTTTACTGATGAAGGGACACAGGCAAAGAGATGGTAACCAACTTGTTCAAGACACACAGCTTGTAAGGGTGGACCTTGTCAAAAATACCCTTTTCCTGCAAACGTTCAGATTTCTATTCTCTTGAATAAACATGAATGCCTCTGTATACCCACCAAGCCCTGGGCTAAATACTAGGGATGGAAAGAAAAATTACTCAAATCAGAACATGTTCTTGTCCTCAAAGAGCTCTCCAGGCAGTAGAAGTAAAACGCAGGGAAGCCAGAGGAGGAAAGGAAAGACAGGAAGAGAAGGTGGGGGGAAATGGGGCAGGATAGGGTGGGGAGGGGAGAGGAGGGGAGGGGTGGGGTAAAAGGGAAGGGAGGGGAGGGAAGAGCAAAAAGTATCAGTCCTGGAACAATAGGAGCAGATAAGAAGCAGAGACGAGAATAGGGAGCAAAGGGGACTGACAATAGAGAATGAAGTTAGAAATAGAAAAGGAACAGCTCTGAGCTCCGAGGAGAGCAAACCACTCTCTGGACCTCGGGAGACCATAGAGGGCAGTCTCCGTTTCGAAAGCGGATGCTCGGAATGTGTGCCAAGCAGCCTCCAATACCACAGTGGTTCTGAAGGGCTTAAGTCAACAATAATTAAAGGGTCACGGAGTGTGGCAAGAGGTCCAAGTGGGTTTTTGAGGAATCCAGGAAAGTGCTCATTAGAGAAATAATAGGTTTAAAAATACGTAAACATACAGAAAGCATGTCTAAAACATGCCAGGCCTAAAAAGCACGAAACCACATTCTAATTGTTCCATCAAGTAAGAACTGGGTCCTATTTCCCTTTCCTCCATCTCGCTGCCTCCTGAAGGGTCAGAGGTTTCTCTGGAGGAGCAGGATGGGGGGCCGGGGGGGGGGGCACAAGGCAGAGGGAGAGGGACGGCGCTCCAGCGTGTGGGGCTCACCACCCGCAAAGGCGCCACTGGGGGAGGGCAGAGGGGTCATTTTACATTGATCACGACATAGGGTTGGACTTTTAAATGACTGGCCAGAGACTGTTGTTGCTGTTTTTGAGTTCAAGTGTCTGTAGGACTGTACAGTTGATCAAAGTGACCTGAGTTCTCACCCAGAGGCAGGAGAAGAAATTCCTCTGGTTAAGTTTTCAAGAGATTGCAAGAGACAAAAATGAAGGGACTTTTTAATTACATTGCATGAGCCTGGCCTCATATGACATCCTAATTCTTTAAGAAAAGCTTCCTATTTAAAGGCCATCCCTTCCATTCACCAACTTCAGTGGGGAATCAAAACCTCACATGATGATCGTAGAACAGAATACAGTCCCACATGTCCTACCTTGATCCCTTCTCTTTAGTGGCGCTTTTGCTGACAGCTGTATTTCGTCCGGAAGTAGGTTCTGATTTGTCTTCTGTGGGAGATCCAAATCCAGTACTAAAATGAAAACTTTTGTTCTTAGAACAAGGAAAAACTCATCATCGATTTCAATCATATGAAAAATAATAAAACAGTACATTTGCAAGGCATTTCGTCATTCGGAAGGCACGTCTCTTTGCCATGACATGCCTGGGCTCCTTTCCCCGTCGTGAAGCCCGCACCAGGCATGACTCTAGCTACAGATAATAAGCCGACTCACAGCTCCTAAGTCGTGTGCTCCAGGGCTCCCTGGAGGTTCGCAGCACACAGCACGGAGAGCCTCCTTTTCCCAGAGACCTTTTTCATAGCAATTTAAAAATGCAATTATGAAATTATAGTACTAGAAGAATGAAAAGAGTTAAGTTGCCAAAATCTAAAATCTAAATTTGTTCTTACTCCCAAATTGAGGGGAGAATTATTGGAATACAGACAAAATACCATTTTCTTACTTTGTCTTTTCTCTGCTTGCTCTTCTTAAAGAAGATGAGGAAGAAATACTCCGTCCATAACCAATATCTGATGACTTATCTTCCATAGATGGAGGTGGAGAACTAAAATTTTACATATTTGAAATGATATACAAGTTAAAATACTTTACTTGTCAATATTGGATTGGTCCTGCAAAACAGATTTTTTTTTTTTTCAGAAAATTGTAATTGGAGCTGACTTTTAACAGTGACCTAATGAAAGCATAAAGGAGAAGTTAAGGTAAGACAAAAAGAATATTGTTCATTAACTGGAACTGGAAATATTTTTATAAAATAAATTATGACAGATACATAGATATACGTGACCATCTTAAGGAAGCATTTTGAAGCTTTAATTTTTAGCTTTACTGTTTACTTCTTATTTTATATTTAAAAAACAAAAACAGAACAAAACCTTTGGTTTTGTTAGAGTCCTGCATACGGTTGTGGAGCCCTGTGAACGTAATTCGTTTTGGTTTGCTCCTATCTACTTATGCTTTCTTCAATTACTTCATGTTACCAGCACTGACTACAGAAATACATCTGGAATTGAGTGGTAAGAGGGAGTCAGAGGAAAACCCACGTTGGTGGTGATTTCATGGTCTTTACTATGTCAGGCTATGAGTTTGCGGACCGGTGTTCGTTTTCAGGGTGATGCCAAATACAGGGGGCAAAAAGATACCGTCCTGGGAATCATATATTCACGTGATGATGGACAGACAACTTAAAGTATTATGTGCTTCCCCGCATCCCTCCTCCCCCAAGAGACTCACACATCAGATTTACTGTTAACTAAGAGCACAGCACGCAGATCAGTTGGTTCTTGTAAGCAGAGATCCTTCAACGGCATAAGTTTGGTGCCGGGATTTATCTGTAGATAATCGAAGAACTAAAAAGTAATATCTGCATGGGTTATATTGTTTTAAATGGATACTGATGTTATAGTGTTTTAAATGTATACTGAAAGAGGAACCTGAACTTGTGGGCATCTTGCCTCCAGTTCCCCACAATCTGTATTGCTTTATACTCTCAGCTGTTTCACACCATCATTGTCAGTTTGGCCCCCGAAAGTAGTTGAGTTTGCAATTTGTACATAAGGGAGTTTACAATGTATGCAATGTATATATAAGGGCGTTTGCGATGTATACATAAGGGAGAATTTGTTGTCTGTAACAAATCACTAAACAGATTACTAAAAATGTTGTGAGGATATGTAAAAATAGGCTAGTCAAGGTCCTATATTAGCAATTTCACCAGCCTGCTGAGGGGGGTTAGACCACACCACCTTCTGGGGTCTTTTCCCAATCGTATTATAGTTAGATCCCTCTCTTGTCCAAGATACTTTTCAGGATCCTTTAAAAATCAGACAGATTACGTCATTTTTCTGCCCACAACTCTGCCAAGTTTTCCTACTTCATTCAGAATAAAGGCCAAAATCCTTCTGATGGTCTTCAAGGCTTACACGATCTGATTTAGTCCCTACAAGTCTGCCCCGTGGTTCACTCAGCTGCGGCTACACTGACCTTGCCGTTTCTTAACTATGTCAGGCATGTTCCTCTGCCTAGAAAGCTCTTCCCCCAGCCATTCCCATGGCTAAGTCCCTCAACCTTCCGGTTTTTGCTCAGATATCCCCGTCTGTGAGGCCTCCCTGACCACCACGTCTAAAGTTACGGTGAACGTCAACCCCAGGACCCACCCGGCATTATAGAGCCCCCTTATCTTGCCTCTGCTTTACCCCCCCCCACAAAGCTCTGATCATTTTGATCACATGCTATAAATTATTTATCTATTTGTCCTCTTTACTGTTTATTGTCTGTTTTCTCTCACTGGAGTCATGAAAGTAGAAATCTATGTATTTTATTCACTGACATCTTCCAACCTATGATATTGGAAACTGAACAAAGGAATCAGAGAATTCTCCTTTGCAAAGACTATTGTTTCATTAAATTTTTTTAAAACTGTATGAACAAATACATTTTGTCGCAGTTTTATCTGATCCATGGCTAACATTGTTCTGATAAGTGTTCTTTGTTGGTTTTTCTGCTCTTTTCCTCATTTTTCTCAGAGCATCTTTGTACTAATAATGTGCTGGTTCTTTTGAACTACTCATCACTGAATGAGATGGGCTTTCTCGGAGCAGTGATTTCTCAGGTGTGTGTGTGTGTGTGTGTGTATGTGCGTGTATGTGTTATGACAGGTATGGCAAGGGCAGCAGCTGGGGATAGCAGAAGGAAGAGCAGGGGTCAAGTTTTAGGCTAGCCATTTCTCATTGTTCAGAATGTCTCAGGACGCCTGGGTGGCTCAGTTGGTTAAGTGTCTGCCTTTGGCTCAGGTCATGATCTCAGGGTCCTGGGATCGAGTCCCACATCGGGCTCCTTGCTCAGCAGAAAGCCTCCTTCTCCTTCTGCCTGCCGTTCCCTCTGCTTGTGCTTGCTCTCTCTCTCTTTCTCTCTTACTCTCTCTGACAATAAAATCTTTAAAAAACATGTCTCTAGGGGTGTCTCCATCGGTAGAACATGTGACTCTTAATCTAGGGGTGGTGAGTTCGAGCCCCACATAGTAGAAATTACTTAAAAAATAAAATAATTTAAAAATGTCTCCAATTCGGTTACCATGATAGATTGTTTCCTGCAAATACGGTGCAGCTACGTGATTCTTTCATGGCCCTGTCTCCTCTGCCTTTTTGAACCAAACTGATCTAAACTGGTTTCTGCTGCCAGCCTTGCTCATCCCAGGTCCTTGGGTCCTGCACTTGCCTGGCGAACAGAGCGTTTGGCTTTGCAGTTCTGAGCTCTCCCCTCACCTGAGGCAGTGATGCTTTCTGAGACCTCCCCTCACTAGCTGCCTTGTGCCTCTCTGGGCTTATTTTTTCCCCCTCTTCATTCCTCCTCCTGCACCCCTTCTGCCTGATCTCAGGGATTTTCAGTAACTCCTACATTTTTTTTAAAATGAAGTCTGTGGATCATTTGTTTCCTAGTTTTGCCTAAAGTGGCATTTGTAAATTAAAAATTTTCCCCCCTGTTCTCCTTATTGCTCTTGGTTTCCAGAAGAAAGGAAAATGCTGGTTTAAGCAGCAATGCCAAGAAGTCCTTAAGATTCTAAATCTTAGCTTCCCGTTTCTCTTGACATTAACCCTGAATTACACTGCATACTGCTTTTAAAATCATAGTCAGAAATGCAGCTTAAATAACGTTTTTCTATATTACATTTTAAAACTTGGTATTACCATTTGGTTAATTTCAATTAGATTATAACTGATAACATGAAACACTTAATATTTCTATCCTTATCACTAACACTGAGCCCTAGAAATCATAGAACAGAAAATGTTCCTTCCTTTATATCTTCTCCGAAACTTGAGAGTAGCTTTACCACGCTGATTCTACTATAAGAAATCAGATTTCAGTTAAAACTGTATACAACTGCAAAATCTTACAGCCAAAGTTAAGAATAAAGCTCTGATTCCCAAGTTTCTGCCTATAAAAATGCACAGTGTGTGAGGTGGTTGTGAAATTGCAATGTAATGGCATCGTGACTAAAGAAGAAACGATCATATGCACTAAAAATACAAATTAGCGCTGTCACTTACCCGACCGTAATCATAGAATCCGTCACTAATTATGTTACTTGATGACAAATAGCCAGTCAGGCTGTATTTCAGAGACACGTAGTTGTTGAGCAATTTGTGATAAGCTGCCTCACTGAATTTATTTTTTCGACTTACTGATAGATTAACTTCTTCAAGGATATCTAAAGCCCTGTCAATAAGAGAAAAAAGCATTATTTGCTTTAAACAAGCAATCCCACATTAAGTTCTCATTTATATACCCAGCCAAGACCCCGAATGAAGAATTGAGATGGAAAGGTGAAAGGCATCTCACCCTTTTAGATAAAGTAATACAGACAGAATTATGAAGACGAATCAGTCCTTTTTGAGAATATATGTGCCATGTCATGACTCATATCCAAACAGCTGAAAAGCACACTTTGAGGGAGTAAAAAGTTCTTCGTGAGTGTGGGGCTCCACCTTTTTCAGCTGACCAGGCAATATACACGAACACAGACATGGTTAGAAACAGGGGAAGCCCGTCAGTGGAACGTTAAAACCCTGTTTGCCAGTATGCTAAGGCAAGGGCTTCGTCTGCTGGGGCTGGAGGGACTGCTTTGGTGAGGTTGCTTCAATGCCTACTTCTGACGGCGAGGTTTGGGCGAAGGAAGGAGAAAAAGGAGGGGCAGTCATGGCTCACCCGTTTTATTTTCACTTCGAAAGCGGAGAGACAGAGTTGCTGTTTAGCTATAGCAGAGGGGAGGGAAAGAGAGGCATGGAGCAGGGTGAAAAGGTGGACAGGGAGACGGTAAAGGTGGTTTTGTAAGGGTGCTGGGGAGATGTCCAGGTGGGGACCCCCTCCTGCCAGGCTGTCCCTTTTGAGGACAGGCCCGCTGTGCCAGTCACAGCTCCCGAGGCCTGGGCAGCCTGCAAGCAGGAGTGTGGATTCTGTCTGACCTTCCTTGGGCCCGAAGAGTGTGCTCCTGTCTCTTCTGCTCTCCATCTGAGCCAGAAACTCGAGGCAGCTCCACTCACCCAAGCCTGCATAATTCCACAGCCATCAGCTCATCGCTGGCGCAGACCACCACAGCCCAGCTGGCGTGCCTTCTCACTTCGTCGTTCTTGGAGCGCAGGAGCTCTACCAGCGGCTCCAGGCCACCTGAATTTCTTAACTGAATGTGGAAATCAAAAGTTCATGCGTTGGGAATACAGAATATAAACACTGATTTTTTTTTTTTAAATCTCATTTGATTGTTGAAAGATTTTAGCTATGTAAGAACATTTGAGGATATTTAGAAATATGACATCCAGGGGAAACAATCTATTGCAAAACCTTATAGACAGGAGCCCAGATTTCTGTTCAAGGTCAAGAGGAGGCCACCGTCAAATAATCGAGGGAGGTCACTGTGATTTTGCATGGGAGGGAGACTGAGAGCCTGTCCTCTTGCTTCCCAATGTTCGTCCGTCCTGCTCGTCAACACTGAATGTTCATTTGGCCCTGTGACAGACACAATGATGGTCCCCCAAAGGTGTCCTTTTCCCTGGAAGGGATTTTGCAGATGTGACAAGTTGACATTTTGACATGAGGAGATTGTCCCAGATAATCAGGTGGGCCCAATTTAATTGTAAGTGTCCTTACAAGATGGAGATAAGGGTGCCTAGAGCTGAGAAAGGAGCCGTGTAGAAACAGAGATTGGATAGTATCCTTTTAAGATGGAGGAAGGGGGGCGCGTGGGTGGCACAGTGGTTAAGCGTCTGCCTTCAGCTCAGGGCGTGATCCCGGAGTCATGGGATCGAGCCCCACATCAGGCTCCTCCGCTATGAGCCTGCTTCTTCCTCTCCCACTCCCCCTGCTTGTGTTCCCTTTCTCGCTTGCTGTCTCTATCTCTGTCAAATAAATAAAATCTTTGAAAAAAAAAAAAAAAAAAGATGGAGGAAGGGGCCACAGCCCAGGAAAGGGCAGATTTTCCCTCAAAGTCTCCCAAAGGAACCATAGCTCTGCCAACACCTTGATTTTAACAGAGAAGACCTGTTTTCAGACTTCTGACCTCCTAAACCATATGATAATAGATTTCTAGTAAGCCTCCTGTGGTCATTTGTTACAGCAGTAATAGGGAACTGATCCAGTCCCCAAGGCTGGGCAGGAGGAATTGATACAGTGACATGTTACCCATGTCATTGGACACTGCCACCAAATCATCAGTGTGGCCAAAGCAGTTCCAGAGCAACGCACTAGAAAAAGACCAATTTTCGTTATCGCTGCACAGTGTCTTCTCTTCATTCCTCCAAGGAGTGAGGAAGAGATAAAAGAATAGGAAAAGAATTGGACAGAACTACATTAATTACATCGTTAAATAAAATTCAGGTAATAAAGGTAATTATTCATGGATAAAATTATTCCAATCAGAAAAAAAAAAAAAAGATTTGACAGAGCTCTTGTCTCACTGTCTGAAATGCTATACTCTATCCTCTGAACCTAGAGGACAAAAAAAGAATATTCTACCAGTTTCTATGTGTAGTATCTGAAGACAAGAGCCCTTGGGTACGATCCACTTGATTCAGTCATTTTCCATCGGTGTCCGGTGACGTTTTCTTCTCAGGGATCACACTTTAGTACATGTAACGTCATAGCTTTAAAAAGTTTAAAGCGTCTTTGAAGCGTCTTAGAATTTAGCAAGTCAAATTTCTGAATATCTTTATTTCTGAGTATAAGATAGTCTAACTCGGGGGCGCCTGGGTGGCACAGCGGTTAAGCGTCTGCCTTCGGCTCAGGGCGTGATCCCAGCGTTATGGGATCGAGCCCCACATCAGGCTCCTCTGCTGTGAGCCTGCGTCTTCCTCTCCCACTCCCCCTGCTTGTGTTCCCTCTCTCGCTGGCTGTCTCTATCTCTGTCAAATAAATAAATAAAATCTTTAAAAAAAAAAAAGATAGTCTAACTCCGTGTGTTCTTTTGGCAAAGATCTAATTCATTTATTAATTCCTTCACTCATTTACCCATTCATTTAACAACTGTTTATAAGCATGTGCTCAATGCTAGATATCTATTAATGGCACAAAGTCTCAGGTCATTTCCCTAAAGCCTCAAGGAGCTTATAATATTTCATGTAAGAACCATATATGCAAAGCAGAAGACAAAGAAAGCACGCATAGGGTGTAAGGGAAGCCCAGAGGAGGACGCTCCCCAGCTTGAGGGCTGAAGAAAGGCCTCATGGGAGACAGGATGGCTGACATGGGTTTTGGAGGAGAAGTGTGATTTTATCAGGCGGACAAAAGTGAGAATAATTTTCCCAGCAGAGAAATGAAAGACATATAAATAAGAGAACAGAGCATACAGACAGAATTACAAATAGTATGGTATTTATGGAGTATGGAGTTACTCCTGGGAAGAGGCTTCAGGCACAGGTGGGTAGATGTGGGTCAATGGGAGCCCTTGCCCATCACGGGCAGCTGAACTTTTCCCCTGGGGCAATGGCGTGCCACTGGGGACTTGTCATGACATGTTGAGGGTCACATATTTGAAAGATCGGTCTGGAGGCAGTGTGGGAAGCAGGAGGTGGCAGGTGTAGGGAGAGCAGGAGACTCAGCTGCAGTATTCCTGGAAAGAGATGGACGATTCTGCAGACTGCATGCGGGTATGACCGAAACACTTTGATTGCTGTGTTGGCAAAGCCTAGCATAGTACCTGACACAGAATAGATGGTAAACAAGTATTTGGTAGTCTTGGGGGGCCTGTGTGGCTCAGTCAGTCGGGCGTCCAACTCTTGGTTTCGGCTCAGGTCGTGATCTCTTGGGTGGTGGGATCAAGCCCCAAGTTGGGCTCCTTACTCAGCAGGGAGTCTGCTTGGGGATTCTTGGGGATTCTCTCCCTCTGCCCCTCCCCCCACTTTCGTGCCTGTGCACAGTCTCTCTCTCAAGTAAATAAATCTTTAAGAAAAATATTTGGTAGTCTCAGTGCCTTTATGGATGAATACAAATGAACTGAGTCAATGGGAACTACCACGGGGATAGAATAATACCTAAGGGACAGAAGAGAAAAGATTTGTTAGTCATCTGAGCAGAGAACCCAGTGCCACAGCTTGGGCTCTGGATGGCATCCCTGATCTTCCAATTTACCAACTCTGCTGGGAGCACATTTTGTCTTTAAGCCTTATTTTCCTCATCTGAAAAACGGGGATTACAAACAGGTCCAACACAAGTGAGGCTTAAATGCTTGTAGAGTGTTTAGCACAGTGCCCACTGCGTAGTAAGTGCTCAGTAAGTGTTAGCTATTGTTATTTATATTGCCGGGAGAGGAACAAAGCCCCAGGCTGTTTGAAGGAGTGCCTTGTGACAAGTAAATATGAGAACAGCAAGAGAAAAAAAAAGGGTGTCTGTAGGTTTACCTTATCTTTATGAATAGAACCAAACACACTTTTATAAGATACACTTGTAAAAAAAATGCCATTCCATGTTTTAAAACTTAGAAATAGATAAGAAACGTAAGAGTATGTGGAACCCATGTGTATGACGTAACCCCTCAGAATGAAGGCGTGCCTGTTTGTCTGCTGCTCAGCTTAAGAAATGACACATTTAAATGACCTTGGACCCCTGTTTGTTCCTCTCAATTGCATCCACTCCCTTTGATCCCCCAGGAGATTTCTTGAATTTAGGGTTAATCATTCTCTACCTTTGCCTTTATAGTTGCAACTTACATGTATATTTACATAAACAACATATTGCTTAGATTTGTATATTTCAGAGTGCTACATAAATAGAATCCTAAGTCCTATTCTTCTGCAACTTGATTTTGCTCAGCATTATGCTTGAGTTTCGTCTCTGTTGATGTCTGTAGCTATAGTTCATTCATTTTCACTGATGTGAAATTCCACTTTATGAATATACCACAAATTTATTCACCCATTCTCTTAAAAAACTAGACAATTGGTGTGTTTCCGGGGGCTTAGATATTATAAACAATGCATCCTGGTGCAGAGAGGCAAGAGACCATTTTAGCTATAATTTAGAAATAGAACTGCCAGATTATACCGGATTATAGGATACGCTCTTCTTTGCTAGCTAATGCCAATTTGCTCTCCACAGTGACACACCAATTTAATAATTTTTATTTTAGGTTCACAGCAAAATTGAGCAGCAGGTACAGAGATTTCCCATACTCCCTGCCCCTGCACACACGAGCAGCTTTCCCATTATCAACATCCCCTGCGGGACTGTTACATTTGTTTCAACTGATGAACATACACTGACACATTATTATCACCCAGAGTCCATGGTTGAAGTGTTGCACCAATTTTGAACGATCTAAATGATGGGTAGGTTCAAACACTTGAAAATGTTTCAAATTAATCCACCTATAGGAACGGACCAGAAAAATGAGAGAACAGACTAAGTTATTGAAGCTCTCACCTCTGTCCGGGCTTCAACGTCGCAAGCGGTCGCGGCCACCATGAGAGCCGCTTTGCTCTGCACGACCGTGTTCGCGGAGCGCAGCGGGCTGATGAGGGCGTGCATGACGTCATGGCTCTGTATGTTCACACGCAGGGGCTCCTGCATGGCCATGTTCGCTAACACGGTAGCGGCGTTGGCAATGGCTCCGTCGCGTTTGCTGGACAGGATGTTTATTAATGGCTCAATACCATCAGCTTCAGCAGCAGCACTGCGTAAATGGAGGAGAAATGAATGCCATTCATCCTAGTTCAAGAAATTGTCTTTGGAGTGTACAATGGAGCTTATTACACAAATGAGTACATAAGTAGGGTTTTAGCAAGAAATTAATTTACAATGCAGTGAACCCAGTCTTGAGGTGCTAGTGATTTAAATGGAGTCTGGGAAAATGTCAGTTAAGAATGAATTTAAATAACCCTTTTCCTACTTCTACAGCTTGTAGTTACAGAAAAATGCATGCCTACTTCTTAGAGACCCCCCAACAGCTGTTCATTTTTTAACTTGGTGATACTTATAAGACCAGGAAATTCTATTCAAAGAAAGCTGAATAAGATATTCTCAACCAGTAGGAAAACAAAGCTTTATATTTTTTATTCTTTTTTTTTTTTTTTTTTTTTTTGAGAAAGAACCTTAATCTTAATCTGGACGTGGAGCCTGACCCACGGCTCAATCTCACAACCCTGAGATCAGGGCCTGAGCCAAAATCAAAAGTCAGATGCTTAATCCACTGAGTCACCCAAGAGTCCCTAGGAAAATAAGCCTTTAAATAGGAATGAGTGAGTGGGAGATGCTCCTGGTTTAAGTTAAAATTCTTTAGCTCATCCTCCTCCTTTTTAAATGAGGTTATTAATTGTAGGCAGAGGTTAACACGTGTGAAGCGAGCAAAACATTTTGGAGGTGAATACTGCTTTTACAAATTGAACATCAAAGATCAAAGTCATAATATTGACATAATAACTAGTTTTAGTAATGTAGGCATATTCAGTTGCTAAATTTCCTATCTCTGCTATAAAAAGACCACGATTACCCATAAAATATATTAATAGTCTCACAAGTAATAAGCCTAAACCTCTTTTTAAGAATGCCATACTTTCTATAGTCCTTGCTTTCTAATCACTTAAAAAGCTCATAAAGTAGTGAAAATAAAAAAGGTGATCATTTTAACAAGAGGAAGATGATTTAATTATGTTCTTTAAGAGTTGAAATTGCTTCAAATAAGAGATGTTCCAAGCCATAAGTATATACAGAGCATCCCAGTTTCAAAGGAAGACCTAAAATTCTGTGTTAAAAAACCATTTACATCATCATGGGAATAGAGGTAATCAAGACAATAAAAACATACCCGAGACTCCAATAAAGTGAATATCCCTTTAAGATTTATATCTGACACATTTTTTTTCACTTAGGATCATATTAAGAACCAAAACTGAAAACAAGTGAGGCTATATGATTCAGCCCCTCATCCTGTACTCCGATAAATATTCTTGTAATTAAATTTAATTTGGTAGTCACTTAAATTCACTGATTGTGAAGGAGAAGTGACAATCTCAAGAATACAGGTTATCACAACTGTCCGAGAGAGGGCACGACGAAATGAAGTGTCACCGAGGAGAAAGGAAGCTGTGATTGTCACTCAGAGCATCTCTGAAGTGGACACAACAACCGTAACTGGGCCAGCATGAAATGACTTAAGTAAGGCGGCCACTCCGGGGAATGCTGGGCTCCGTTGGTGTTAACCCTGAAGGCACCTCCCACCCCTGGTTTGAATAAATCTGTCCAGAAAACACACTATATTGATATGAAGGCAAAATCAGAGTTTGGTTCCATTTCCACCCATACCCTAGTCCTTAGTATATATTTAATCCTTCTTGTGGTTTCTCCCATTCTTTTCCTGGGACGGCATCCCTTTAAAACTTGGTTAGATGACACGTAACCAAAATTTGTTCCTATAAAAATATTGTTAGGAAGGGCCTGCATCTCACTATGATGGCTTGAGGGCCAGCATTTGCTCTCCTTTCCTAGAGGACAAAATAAACACTCTTAAGATAATTTTACTTTTACTTTTAATTCTCTCTCCTACTATTAACCAAATGGTGATCATTTGACTGTATGAATAAGGAAAAATTTGGAGGCTCATGTATATTAGTTTATCAGAAACTTCTCATATTTTTACCTATAGCTGAAATACTGAATTTTTTAAAACTGCCAGCAAGAATTTTAAATTATGCATATTTTCTAACTAATATAGACATAAACCTGCTAAAAAATCATTTTATTTCTTTGACTTATTTTTCAGGCACTGAATGCAATCAGTACCTTCAGCCAAAATACTTCATAGTTTGTAATCATTGCAAACATGCCTCGGTTAGAAGACACGGTTCCTTTGTTACTTATCTTTCCTTTGACAAGGTTCACCTTTTAAAACATCCTGGAGAATCAAGGAGGAGCGCGCGGTGGAGGTGTTTCATTGCAACCGTGTTAGAATAACACGGTTGGAAGCTACAAGTATTATAGGTAAGCCGCATACCAGTACATTCTCTGGGGCTGTGTCTTTTTTATGTATCAGGGGTTTTCTGGAAAATTTAAGTGAATACATAGGATCACACTTGGTCATTTCAGTTTTTCTTATTTATTAAAACAAACAAACAAAAACGGGCTGCGAGATTCCGGAATTTTCATCAGATGAGCCTCTGCTCACAGCCTTTGTGCTTGTTCCTTCCTCCTCTCTCCTGGACAAAGGCATATTTTGCCTTGGTTCATTTATATCTCTACCTTCTGCTCTTTTCTGTGCTCTTTATGAGCCCGTAAAGAGAAGTACATAAAATCCTAGCTGTTTATAAAAGAAACCGAAGATTCTAGTACAGAGTGAATATAGCTTTTACTAAATTGAACATAACTGCCAGCACCGAAAGACGAATCGTATGCGTGCAGCTGGGAGAACAATCTGCATCGTGTGTACGTACCTGCCCAGAATGTGTTGTGTGCAGTTTGGTTAGGTATGAAAAGCATAACGGAGATTAAGGTATTATGGTGAAAATAATCAAGCTATTATTCTTACCTAAAAAAGCCCCCTAATGTCATTATAGAAATAGAGCACAGAATTCGCAGTTTTTTTTAAAAAAGAATTGCATTAATTTTGTGTTTCAAACCCAAGACATTCTGTTTTCTTTTTCCCTGTGTCTGCTATGTACACAGGCTGGAGCCTGTCCTATTTTAAAAACACATTTCCATTTCCTAGATAGGATGGCATTATCCAAATGAACGGGAGAGAAGTCAAACTGCTTTGTTACAAAATCCAGAATTATAGGGCCATATGTCATCATGAGAATCGGAAAATATTTTGATTTTTACTATCGTGAACCTCCATCAGTTGGAGTTTAATCAAGTAAGAGTTTAAAATGTACATTTCAAAAAACGAACTAAAACCCAAATATGGGAAAGTATAAAAACATCTGCTTAAATCATTTGATATATGTAAACAGAAGTGAAGTTTGACACATCATGTGTATCCAATTTATTACCAAGTCCTGACTCTTTTCCGCCTCCCTATTTCTCGAATCTCTCTCTGGTCTCTCGCTCCATCTCACTGATCGAATCTAGTCCATCAATCCTTGTGAATTGATGTGCTCTTCTAACAGGTCTCCCCCCCCACCCCTGCTTTGATTCTTTCTCCAACTTAGAGCTAAAGTGATCTTTTAAAATAATAATATCAGATTATTATAATTATATACATCATACACATCATCAGATTGCTCCCCTCCTTAAAATGTTTCTGGCTTCCCATTGCTCGGGTTGAAACCCTAAATTTCCCACAAGGCCTCCAAGGCCCTCCACGAGTCCACCTGCCTCCCTGCCGGTCCACGCCCCCTCTCACCTCTCCTTGTGGCTCTGTGCTCCGGCCTCTCTGGCGACTGGCAACATGCCAGGCTCTGGCCTACCTCTGGGTATTCCCATAGGCCCGCCTTTCTTACTTCCTGATGAACTCTTCCTCCAGATAATTCCCATTCACCTTGTCAAGCTCAGCACATATGCCTCTCCCTCAAGGAAGCACATCTTGACCCCCAAACTAGATATCAGGTCTCTCTGCCCCATGAGCTCAAGATCATTTGTTTGCTAAACATATATACATTATTTCAAATGATGTTTTGGCACAAATGATCACACCGAATGGCAACGATCTTGAAATATTATGTTATGGAAGCTTTTGGTGGAAAGGAGTTTACCACAAAGCTTTTCGGTTAAATCTCCGAGCCCCACGATGAAAAAGCACTTACAGCAGGGGCACTAAGAACATGGTTAAAGAAAAATACAGTCACTTTGCACACATAGTGTCTGTTTACGGCTCGCTGAAAATACTATGCGATTTCATGTCTGTGTGTCTTTGCATTCGTGTTTTCTCTGCCCGAAAGGCCCGGCCCTACCCGTCCCCACCTCTGCCCGGGGAGATGTAGCTCACCCTTAAAAACCCGCTCAACTGCCCCTTCCTGTATGGTGATTCTTGTCCATCCCCACCTCTCCTTGTGACTCACTCCTTCCTCTTGCTATGTCTACACTGGTCCCCCTTCTTAGAGAAAGTGCTTTGGTCTTACTTATAGCCCCAGTGCTGAAAAGATCAATATATTTAAATTGACTTGATTCCACTCAAGGGGAGCGATGAAGAAAACCTCAGTAGGAGTCAAGAGAGGGTGAGGGGAAAATACCTAGTTCGGCTTTATGTTTGCAAGAAAGCATAGGGCCCAGCACACTTGAGTTCTCTGCTTGTAGAACTTACAGCTGCTCACCCCATCTCCAACGCTTCCCTAATTATTTAGTGAAGTAATTTTTACATGGAGTTTAGGGAATGACATCTTACACTTGAGACCACGTCTAAAGGGATATGTCCATTAATATATGAAACAAATGTCCACATTTTGTCTTTGCAGACATGGTCAACTCTGTTTATTTGGGTCGCGTCTTCAGATGACACTATCCGGTACGTCTCAGAAAATCCTTGCTGCAGTTTGGAGGTTCGCATTGAACCCATCTGCAAAGGCTGGTTCCATGAATCAAGGGTGACCTTGGGCAGTACAGAAATCTGTTTAACAGAGCCCACATACAGGGTAATATGTGGAACCCGATGGAACAGATGGTAATATTGGCAATCAGAACCTTGTTTGTTAACAGTGATTACAACCATTCCCACCAGCATGACTTTTCATATGTCTCGGCGAGGTTTGTCACACCAAGGAAGACATATTGGCGGCAGACACGCTGCAGGCGGTCAGGAGAGGGGCTGAGGCAGCAGGCGCAGGGGGTGCATGTCTGAGCCCTGTGGGCTCCCAGGGAGGCGACACAGGTGTGTGGGGATGGGACGCTGGCTGGGATGATAAACGGGTCTCCTGGTTATCACAGCCAGGTTTGGAATGCTGTGAACAGGATTCCTGACTCTTTTTTTTTTTTTTTTTAAGATTTTATTTATTCATTTGACAGAGAGAGAGACAGCCAGTGAGAGAGGGAACACAAGCAGGAGGAGTGGGAGAGGAAGAAGCAGGCTTCCAGCGGAGGAGCCTGATGTGGGGCTCGATCCCAGAACGCTGGGATCATGCCCTGAGCCAAAGGCAGACGCTTAACGACTGTGCCACCCAGGCGCCCCAGGATTCCTGACTCTTGTTCCAGCCAATTTTTCAACAAAAGTAATGATCCAAGAAGTCGAGTGTGGTCGTGAAATTGAACAATTTCTGAGTACATCCAAAACAACTATGACCTGGCCGCAGCCCCACAGAGGTGGAAGAAGGCGATGTTTGCCCCCAACTCTGGCCGAATTCCAAGACTGACAAAAGTAGCCAAGAGAATTTTCTCCTTTTAAAGAAATAGTATTTAAAGAAGCTTCTCAGTAATTAAGGGAGAGGATCACAATTAATTGTAGGCAAATGGTTAAAATGAAGGGTTTGTTTTTAAGTCGCATGAAATTATTAAAGCAAAACCCAGCCACAAAAACAAATACATGCAGTTTTACATCCTATAGCAAAATAGGAAAAATGCAAAAAAAATTTTTCTTTGAAGTATGTGACCTAATTGTTTCTCTCATATCGATGTATCTCCGTGGCATAATTTTGAGACTTTCAGAATGTGCTCTTCTGCTACGGTTGCTATGACATGAAGGTTTCTAAAGAGAGAGCAGCCAGTTGCAAAGAGACTAACTAGTACGTGCTAACCCAGCACGTCCATAGACAGCGGGCAGGTTTTTGTTTCCAATTATGAGGCAGTCGGTCAAAGTCTAGGGAAATCAAATGTAATTTTCTTACAAGTGACATGGAATCCTTCTTGACCTCTCTGTTCAATCACAATACTTCACTCCCATACACACCACCTTCTGTTTCAAAAGCTGGCACGCCTGCCAATAATTAACTAGCTGCCATCAGGAAAGAACAAGCGTCTTCATTTTACATGGCTGACTTGTCTCCCGATAAAATAGGAATAATGGCCAAGGTGTGGGAATACTCATCATAAATGGCTTTTGCAGCTACCAAATGTTTCTGTTTAGCCTGGAAGTCGGTCTATTTCCATATCTGTATGTGACAAGTGATGCAATCCCTAAGTAATTCGAGGTACCCTGTTGATTTTCTTCACTAAACAATACAGATGCCACAGGCTTTTGTGCAACAGCACATCAAAACCCCTGGCACTTGCCGGGCTGCCTTATTCTCGTTAGCTCTAATGTCACCTCTTCAGAGAGGCCGTCTTGGACAAGCTTTATGTCATCCCCCCCGACCCCTTTCACAACCCTGGTGTCATGCACGCTCCTCTCTAAGACAGTGTGCTGCTGTATTTAATGGGTACTGTTATCACTTCTGAAATCCCCTTCTTAAAGTTACTCCCCATGGTCTGCCTTCCTGTGCGAAATGTGGGTTTCATAACAGCAGTCTGATGAAAACTTCCATGTGCTCCCCATGGTCTCCCTGCAGCCTAGACATGAAGAACCCCCAAGGAATGGTGAAGGAGTTACAAAAGAAACCTAAACTCATAACTTCCTTCACCTCTGAGATAAAATGATAAAAGTGGGAAAGAGTGATCCCAGCTAGTTTCTAGTGGAAGTTCTCCTCGAGACTCCTTATGATACTGGATAGACGGTAGTTATTCAGATGCACAAAATATAACAGATAATCTAGGCTCGCTTCTCTTTGTTTTACAGTTAAGACAACTTTTCTGCAGGGCAAGAGCTGGGACAGTTTCCTCAGGAATCCCACCCAAGTCTTTCCCATTTAGGTGCAGTCAATGAACAATAAAGGCCATTTCCAGAGAGGAAAAAAAAATCACAGGAAATGACTAATATAAAAAGTCAAGGATGAGTAAAAAGGGAATTTATGTAGGTTTTAAGTACTGCTTCAAAGTGAGTGTGTGAGAGAAAAAAAATCACACAATAATTTGATAATTTTCCATGAAAATCAGTAATGTTAGAAATCAGACCTGAAAGGGGTACCAGCAGCTTTAAAATACGATTATACAAATGTCAGTCTCTGCTCTCTGGGTAATAAAAGCAGCATAGACAATTTTCTAATTGAACATTTCATGGGATTCACACAACCTCACAAAATTAGTAGCCAATACAGTTTAAACTGTGAAGGTCGAGTAGGCAACAACTAACACAAAATGGAGATAGGGAATCAACCTGTTTTATTGTAAAATCTAGCTTTTCACTCTATATCTTTCTTCAAATCCAGTATGATTTTTCCAACCTATGATAGCCTGTGTTATAACAACATTCTATCAGGCAGAGAAGGAATCAAGGCGCGAACAGGTAGAAATGAAAAATATCAACTCGGTAAACTTGGATGGAAACAATAAAAGAATAAGTTTTAAATTTACCACAAAGACTCTTCCCATTTATTTGATCTACTAACTTCAGAAGCCTTTTAAAATAGTAAATAAACACTTAAAGTTCTTTGAGATAGCATCCTTCATACAAACGTTTAAAACACCCTTATACGAAACTGAATTTCCTAAAAGGTTAGGAAACACACTCAGTTACCTTGTAGGATGCTCATACTGTGAGCATTCCGATTCAAAGGAGGTAGCACCTTACGACAGAGTCATACTAATAAGAATTTTAAAGCAAAATCATCTTTTCTATTATACAAAGTCAAGAGCAAAAAATCAACTCTAGAGAGACTACAATAACAATGAGATTAACTGATGCTGTCCAAGCATATGCTGTTAATCCTATATGGTTATATAGCACAGTAGATATTCAGTCACCAGAACAATGAATGTGTCAAAACATTTTAAAGTCACTGCACCTTAAAAGGGACCAAAGACAAACACAAGCATCTATTAACACACATTTAGCAGTAGAATATTCTCTCTTCAAAAGCAACACAATGAAATGCTTACGAGATGACAATATTTTAATCATGTTTCAAAATATTATTTGAGACGCACCAGAGAGTGTTTCAAATTAAATTATTGTGCCTTTCCTTAAAGTACAGAGCCGTCTTTCCATTGCCTTTTTTGCCCCTCCCCCAGCTTCCTCCTTAATGACCACTAGGGGTCAGTATGAAGACACAGTTCCCTTCACTGTTCGCAGGGAAAACGGAGCTCTGGAAACACTGTCTTGATGAAAAACCCTTACGCAACAACAAAGACAATTAACTGTACAGCTTCGGCATTCTGAAGTCCAACCGATACATCAAGTCTACAACGTGAGTTTGCATTTCTCATGAGACTGCATTTTAATTTTGTAAATCACAGTGGATCAGGTCTACAGTCGGTGTTTCTTTAATTGCAAAGTATTCAAAGGGACAAGATTACTTACTCTAAGTGAATCTATGTGTGTTGGCCCAGAAGTGTGCTCTAGAACGGACGGTAAAATTTATTTTCAAAGGGTGAGATTACACGACTCTGGCCACCTCAGAGCCATACAGGCCATCTCTCCCTGCAGAGGAACAGAGATGGAAGTGAAGCTTGTGGTGTTTGCCAACTTTAGGAGAGACGGTTTCTTTCTCCTTTAAGGTGGCTGTCCTCATTGGGCACGCAATAGCCTCAAGGGCACAAGATAGCCAATCCTAAGAGACAGCATCAGTTTATATACTTAAGTCTACAAATGAAAGGAAATATTTGTAAAAATAAATATACAAATATATTACCTACCCCCAACTCCATTTAATGGGGTGAGAATGAAAAAAAAAAAAAAAGCTTTGAAAAGTTCTTTCTATATAGAGAGATTTAACATTCCAAGGAATGACTTAGGGTCAGGCTATCCCCTGACAATGCCCAACAACTGATAGGGAGTTGGGTCATGGGGAATAGATGAAGTCCTGCCTTTTCTTGAAATGCTGTATAAAGTTCTGTACGTGGCATACCTTTCAAATGGTTTCTTTACACCTTACGTGGCTTTCTTTGGCATGGTATGCCATGAGAAATTCTACTATTCAGTCAATGCTGTATTTCTATGTTAGTGAAGAGAAATATTAGTACTGATAATACAAAATGACAGGTTTTCCATAGATAATAACCTTCAAAAGTTCCCAAAGTACTCAAACACACATCCGTATAATTTGGAGGCATTGTGTCTCTTTCGGGAATCCCTTTGAGGTGTACTCCTTACTTATCTCATTTCCTTTGCTGTGGTCCTGACCATAGGTCACACAAGAGCAGTCGGGTCCCTACAGAAGAGCTTTGTCTCTAGGGGCCCCTGGGTGGCTCAGTCGGTTAAGTGCCTGCCATCAGCTCAGGTTATGATCCCAGGGTCCCAGGATCAAGCCCTATGTCGGGCTCCCTGCAGGGAGCCTGCTTCTCCCTCTCCTCCCCACATGTGCTCTCTCTCACTATCTCTCTCTCTCTGTCTCTCTCAAGTAAAAAGAAAAAGAAGAAGAAGAGCTTTGTCTCTGGTATTGTGGAGGTCAGCAGTGGCCCAGCAATCAATCAACCTTTTGTTTAAGTAACCACTATATGTGCTATCATTTAGAACTTACTTAAGTCACTGCTATTGTGGAAAGCCAAGAAGGGGTATAAGAAATAAAAAAATAAAAAACAAAGAAATGGAGATAAGAAGGTCTCTAAGCTTGAGCGAAATCCCCCAGTTCTTCATGGAGAGAACATGGAATATGTAGGAGGAAGCAGGAGATAGTATGATCTATGGGTAAACAATAGAGACTTGGTTATGTATTTTCTACAGCAAAATCACAGTTTGTACTTACTTATCTATGGATATTAATTGTATTATTACTTTTTATGTTTTTATTTTATTCATGGTCTTATTTCCTAAAATAACTGTATCTTCTGAGAACTATCTAGTCACCAACCATACTATTTTCTAATCTTTTCATAGTTCACTAATAGCCAAAATTTACTTAGTGTTGGCCAGGAAAATGAAAAACATCGAACTCCCTTCTACTCTTAGGGTAACTCAAAAACTAATTCTGATCAGATCCAACAGATGGCAGTGATGTTATAAATTAACAGTTTAAAATACTCTTGTAATATGTACGATCCATCCCTCAGAAGAATGTCAACCAAGAATAATTCCCTAGGTATTTGCATAAATAATGTACAGCCTTGATATGAATAATTGGATAGAAGAGCACAAGGTAAATATCACATGAAATTTTGCTGAAATGGTATTTCCTATATCAAAAATCAACAACTTTCCCCTTTCCAAAAAGTATTATAAATTGAGAATTGTCAGAAAGATTAGCAATGAACCAAGAAAGAATAACGGTGTCCAGAGTAACTAACTGGGTTACATTTTTTTTTTTTAAAGATCTATGTATTTGTTTTGAGAGAGAGAGAGAGAAAGAGGGTGCATGCATGTGAGCCCGGGGTTGGGGGGGTGGGTAGGAGCAGAGGGAGAGGGAGAGAATCTTCAAGAAGGTTCCCTGCTGAGAGTGGAGACTGATGCAGGTCTTGGTCCCACAACCCTGAGATCATGACCTGAGCCAAAAACCAAGAGTCGGACACTTAACGGACAGAGTCACATTTTTATATAAAAAGTCACTATTGCTCTTTGGTTTCTAGTTTCACCTATTTCTTCCTATGGGGTTGTCTTAGCCTTCTCACTTTTTATTTATTCACTTAAAAAATAATTTTACTTTTATTTCTTCACTATCACTTTAAATAAGTGAATCTGGCTGTTCTTGTCCTTTTCTCCTATACCTCCAAACTGTTATTCTTATTTGTGTTCGTGGCCTTTCCATGTTTTTATCCACTTTAAGCGATCTTTACACTGCAGATAATAAAGAATGAAAAGTATGACTAGAAAACTCTTAGAGGTGAGTTTCCCCTGCTGCTTCTGTGATTCAAATTATGTAAAAACAAACACACAAAACAATACAGACGATCACTTTCTTTTTGAAGTTACGGGAATTGGTTGATGTCAGACAGACTTGTTTTTTCACTGTCCTGTTGCTTTCCATTGTATTTTTTGGTAAGTCCACTTCCCCCAAATGCCTACTCTGCAATGGGCACTATTCTAGATGCTTGATAGGTATCAGTGAATTAAACAGACAAAGGTACTTCCTTCATGGTTGCTGGTCAGAGGAGGGTTGGGGACAGAAAACAAATAACAAACATAATGAGAGAGTTACATAGTATGTTAGAAAATCATAAGTGCTGGGGAAAAAGGGCAGCAGGGAAGGAGGTTTGAGAAAAAGTGTGTGTGGGTGCAACTGTAAACACTGTGGTCATGGTGGGTCTCTTTCAGAAGGTGATATCTGAACAGACTTGAAGGAGGAGTGAGCCATGGGCATTCTGGGGTTAGAACAACATGCCATGCACAGAGAACGGTCCATCCATAAGGCCTAAGGCAAAATACTACTGGAAGTTATACGTATTTCCAGAATAGATTTTATGATCTACTTCACATTTCATCATCTTACTCCCCAACACCGGCTTATTTGTGAGCAAAGGGATTTGTGTCTATTAGATTATCATTGCTTTTTTAAGTACAGTCTCAATTGTTTATAACTCAAATACCTAGAAACTTCATATATCCAGAATATACATGAGCACTATCAGAAAGAAAGAGAGAGAGAGAAAGAGAGAGAGGGAAGGAAGGAAGGAAGGAAGGAGAGGAAAAGAGAAAGAAAAGAAGGAAGAAATGGTCGCTAAGGACAAAATATCACTTAGAGAAGAGGTCTCAGGTCCTCACTTATGGCTTTTATATAAAATTTGGTAAAGGTTGGTTACCTGGTATCCAGGCTTTTAACTGACCGAAAGGAAGGGATTTAAAGAGAATTTTGGCAGGATCAGTTCTGCCGATCAGATCTACAGACAGCAGTGAAAGTTGATACTGACAGCCTTCCAATGAGGAGTGACAAAATGCGTCAACACCCAAAAGTCACTGCAGCCGGAAGGCCACACTCAGTGCAGCAAGCATCCACCCTCCCTACGGGGCACTGACACCACCACTTGGAGCACACTGTGGCCATCAACTCAAAATGGCAACCATACCTCCCCCAAAAAGTCTAGCAACAGTATGATCAGTTTCAAAAGTTGGAGGGAAGGATTTTGGAAGATTTTAATGCAGATGCATTACACATTTTAAAAAGATTAGGTGATTATAAAGAATTTTCAAATATATGGAAAACTTGAGCATCTAGGAAGCCTCATTCATAGAGAAACCAATGAGGCAAACCCCTTTGGCACCAATGAAGGTGATATTTATAATTAATGTTGAAATGGGTATGGATGGTCTGGCTATTTATTTATCATTGCTAACAAATTTAGTGTCACCCAGGGAAACGACAGTTTGGTGGCCTGAAAGGTTCAAAATGGGTCTGTCTGGTTTGCTTACCATTCTTACCATTCTATTGCATATGAGTGTGTTTTCTTTCTTAAGAAAGCAAGATGTGTGAAAAGCAGACTATAGGTATTTTAGATTATAAATATGTATAGAATTCTATTTTTAGACTGTAAAAATATTTTAATTTTTAAAAGCATTCATCAATTTTACAAAAAGAGTCACCACAAAGTATATTATTCCTTCCTCTGGTTGATTTTCTTTCCTTTAACTTAGAAAATTTTTATTTACCCACAACTTTCCAGGCAAAAATCCATTGTTACACAAAGGAAATTCTATCTGCATTACATGTCATCATACCACAACCAGAGAATACTCAATTCAAGATATGGGCCTCCAATGCCAGAAGGTGTCCTGGCTTTAAGAATTAGAAATCTGTTTTAGGCGCATAGGGATATGAATCTTGGAGAAGAGTTGTCTTCTAACAAACAAAATTAGTATTCACAGTGCTTAACTGCAATTTTTTTTTTAATTAGGCTAGCAATTATCAGGTATCTCAACAGCTACCCAGTGCACCTGAAAGACATTAGCTCTGATTCTTTTGTCTTCTTTCACCACTTAGGTGTAGCAGAAAAAGCAACATTCTTTCTATTCCCCAGTCCCACCACCGCAGCAGCAGAGCCATGACTCAGCCCTCCAACCCCTACCCCACAGCTGGGGAAGGTGATCTAAGGCCCCCGCTTCTAAAATGAGATGCTAGAAATACTCACCAACGCCAAGTTTAAGCTAATACGCTTTTTAAAGATGATCTGAGTAGAAAATGCTTCTTATTAAAAATAATCAATCATGGTTGATGTCTCTTCCGTTGTGGTTCTAATTAATACTCTGAGAGCCTTGCTAAAAGGATAGACAATGTGCTTACTTGTTTTCATTCCTTTTGATGGACTATAGAATTTTGTCAACTGCCGTCTTCAGCATTTGGCACAAACATTTCAAATCTGACTCCATTTCCTCCTCAGAAACATTTATTTTCAGTATCTTTTAGCTCAAAAAGTCCAAAGTAAAAACTATACAGGCCTCAAAAGACATCTATAAAACCACTTACATTCATGTCCCATTTCCCATACCAAACACAAATTAAAAAAAAAAAATCAGAACGGACAGTATATAATAGGTTAAAGAAATAACTGCAATTGAAAATTTATAAAAAAATAAAAATAATTTACAAAAAAAAAAGAGATGTGTGGCATCATTTAGTGTTAATTAACCTTTCTATGTTGACAAAATGGAACTATAGAGTCAGATGACAAAATTCTGTGAAATAGAGGATTAAATCGCAAGAGAAAACCTGGAGGCAGCCTCGTTTGGAAGCTACTTAATATCCTAATTTTCTATGATTTTATATAAAGCTGTGAGATGATATAAGCCGGGTAAACTCACATCAAAGTAAGACGTCTATACACTCTGGAGGCCTGTTAAAGTATTTAAGGTAATATATAAATTTAAATGCACCCGGGATAGAAGTATTTTAGTGTCACTGACAAGACTTTTGTACCAGCACGACTGGTATTGGAACAATCACTAAATATGCTATTTTCAAATTGCTACTTACTATGACTCAATATTCTAGAAATTCGTGTGCTTTCATATAGATGATGATGATGGTCCTAGATTTTGGAAATTACCATGTCAAAGATTGTAGCTATTAAAGGAACGCAATTTTGTTCTGATGTTTATACATTTTGGTTGTAGTTGAATTGGGCATTGTTAGATTTTTAGTCATTGCATTAAGGCCTTGTAAAATATTTGCGTGGGAGGAGAGAAAGGGAAAGAAAGGGTAAGAAATAGATTAAGTGTATGAGGGAGGTGGAGGAAGATTTATTTCAAGTTAAAAAAGAGTAATTTTAGCCGCAATGCCACAAAGCAATAATACACAAAAGTTAATAACTTACATATTGTGATGGTGGGTTTTATGTGTCAACTTGCCTGGGCTAAACAATATCCAGATAGCCGGTAAAACGGTATTTCTGAGTGTGTCTGTGCGGGTGTTTCTGAAAGAGGTTAGCATATGAATCAGTAGACTGAGTAAATGTTGCTCTCACCTAAGTGGGTGGGCATCACCTAATCCACTGAGGGTCCAAATAGAACAAAAAAGGTGGAAAGGCTGGGGCGCCTGGGTGGCTCAGTCGTTAAGCGTCTGCCTTCGGCTCAGGGCCTGATCCCAGGTCCCTGGGATCAAGCCCCGCATCGGGCTCCATGTTCCACGGGAAGCCTGCTTCTTCCTCTCCCACTTCCCCTGTTTGTGTTCCCTCTGTCACTGGCTGTCTCTCTCTCTCTGTCAAATAAATAAAATCTTAAAAAAAAAAAAGGTGGAAAGGTGAACTTGCTCTCTGCCTAAGCAGAGACATTCATCTTTTCCTGCCCTGGGACACTGGCCCCCCTGGCTCCCCTGGCTCTCAGGCCTTCAGACTCAGACTAAAGCATACCACCATCTTTCCTGGTTCCCCAGTTTGCAGAGGGCAGATCATGAGACTTCTTGGCCTTCATAATCACATAAGCCAATTCCTATAATAAACCTCCTCATCTATGTATCTTATGTCCTATCAGTTCTGTTTCTCTAGAGAATCCTAATAAACATACCAAATGAGATATAGGGAGGGTACATAATTATTTTATTTATGAAAGTTGCCTTCAAGAAATTCTCACTCTTTTATAAGGTGATCTTCTGTAGAGAAAAGAACATAGATTCTGGAGATCAGTAGCCCTGGGTTTAATTTCCAGCTCAGCTATTTTAATAAATTTGTACACCCAGGAAAATCAGATGAATTGCAGAGCCTCAGTTTTCTCATTTGTTGACCGATTATCTTGATAATTAAAATCTGTGGAATACAGATCATGTACTGCAGTGCTTGGCATGCCAAGGGATTCCTTTCCAATCTTTCCTCATAGTATTTACCCATAACATCTTGTTTCTGGTGGACTTTTTAAAATGTTTCTAGATTTGCTTAATGTTTACATTGTTTTAACATGGATCTTTTAAATATTTTCTAGACTTATCAAAGGTTTATATAAAGTTGTCTTTAATATTTCCAGGACTATCCAGTTCTGTTTGTTCTGGAATCTTCCATGAGAGAGGGGTCCTGAGGAATAATCTGAGATAGAACAGCTGACAGAATATATGTACACTGCCTTGAAAGCCAAAATAGTACAATCAGAACATGTTGGACTGTTGGATGTCCCCAAACGAGGCAGTGTGGAGCTGTGTGGTACTCACTTTGCATTTGCAGTGTTGCACGTGGTCAGATTCGCCAGGGCGAGGGCTGCGGCTTCCCTTACTTCTTCACTGTCACTCCTGAGCGACTGAATTAACTGTGGAATCCCTGCAGAAACAGAAAGGGAAGATGAGGGTCTATAAACACCCACGGAAATGACAGTTTGGTGCCCTAAAAGGTTCAAAATGGGTTTGTCTGGGTTGCTTACCCTGATTATTGAAAAATTCTTTGCTGCCCGAATTCTCACTCATTGCCGAAATAGCTTGGGAGGCAGCAATTTTCGTTCCATCATTTTCAGAACCCAAAAGGGCTACAAGGCATTTTTCGACCTCTTGTTCGTGAAAGAGCTTTCTATTTTCAGCTTGCATGAACCAAAAGGGAAAAAAAATCATGTTGAAGCAAAAACTGTGTAAGGGTAACTATTTCCTCATCTAAAAATATGACAGGAGTTCAAACTCTTTCTTAGCTTCAGTCACAAAGACTCTAAACTAAACAAAATATACACCTGTTTAACCTTTAGAACACAGTTGATTATGCAAAATGACTTATGGATATTGGAATTTTTTTCCTATTCCCTAATATGGTATCAGTCACGCAGCAAAGAAAATTCTAGGGGTGCCTGAGTGGCGCAGTCGGTTAAGCCTCTGACTCTTGGTTTCAGCTCAGATTGTGATCTTAGGGTTGTGAGATAGAGCCCTGCATCAGGCTCTGCACTCAGCGTGGAGTCAGCTTGAGATTCTCTCTCCCTCTCCCTCTGCTCCTCCTGCTTGTGCTCTGTCTCTCTAAAATAAATAAATAAATCTTAAAAAAAAAAAAAAGGAAAATTCTATAATAAGAAAAAGGCAAGTTTCAGATTTAGAGAGAACTTATTTAATGCCAATCATGGTGCCTGGCATGGTGCTATGTTCACACATGCTGTCTTCACACTAAGGACAAAGCCCTGATTATTTGATGTTTAAATACAAATCTCAATATCTGAAGAATGCCTAAGATGTACAAACTGGCATGCTGGATGCTTAGAGAAAAGGAGAGAAGAGAAACTAAAAACGAGTAATATAGTACGATCCCAGTCTTAAGGATTTATAATCTTATATCAAAAAATCATAATCATTTTTTATCTCATTACAATACATGCTGTTGTAGCAAAAATTAAAACAAATATTTAACTGCTAAATTACCATCAACATAATCTAAACACATATTAGCATGGTTTTCTTTATTTGAAAACAAATAAAATTATGACTCTAAGTACATATCATGATATTCACCCCATTACAGAACACTAAATGAAAAACCAAAGTATTTTTAATGTTCTTTTTGTTCCCTAGTGTTTTTCTCTTGATTTTGTTTCATTTTTTTAGCAAATGACAACCTCATTACTATACTAAGCAAACACTGCATTAAACTAAATTAGAACATTAAAACCTAATTTTTTGTTTTGTGTTCTATAGTTAATTCTGAATAAGTTACTATTGATTAAAGACATGTACTCGAAAAAAGATATATTAATACAAACGCAATTTTAATGCCGTAAGAGGTACCAGAGACTAGTTCGAAAAGCAACAGCTTACAAATAATTCTTTGCTAATTTATTTACAGTTCCTCCAAAAAACTTTGTCATAGGGTTGGTTCTCCATTAATTGACCTTCATAAACTCACTTTACTTGATTAAAACAGAAGAATGTGTGATACATCTCTTAGGATGTTGATATACATAAGAGAAGACTATTCCGTTAGAATAAAAATCTCTGCAAAACCTGCGGATACTGATTTAGATCATACATAACATCTGCATATGGAAGTAATTCATTACTTAAGTATACTGTGATTAACTTGTTTTTCCAGGAATATTCTTAGAAGTTATCGAAACTGGTTTTCCACTTTAAAGTTAATATAGGATGTCTATCTTCTTTCAACAAAGAGTTTTTTAAATTGCCCCCTTCCAGAAGCAGAATCACGTCCGGATGGCCACTGTCTTTGCAAACATTTTTGGCCTTTGTTCATCTGATACGCCACAATCTGATCATAACTGGCACCGGCTAAATTACTAACACTTCTGTTCATCTGCCTTAAACCAATTATGAACCATGTCCTGTAATCCTATCATTTTAATCCCTTGCTCCTTTCATTTAGAATTAGAATTCAGTCAGGTCAGAACTGTTTTATAAAAATGTCGCGATTAATAGTTAAATCTCAAGTATGTGGCTTCTGAAATGTTTTAAAATACATGTACTCCTGATTAGTAGTGCCTGAATAAACAAGATCTGAAAGTTTTCTGGAGTGTCTGACCTAAAATGTTTAGATTTATAATTAAGACTTCCCTGAATCTAACGCTCTAAATCAACTTTACTAAACAGAACGGTCTGAGAGTAAATTCTACCAGGGAAATCGGCGCAAAGAATTAATTTGTAAAGACTGACTTTGGAGTATGCAATTGCTGCGTTCAACAAACAGTACATATGCAACTATTGGAAAGATTTTTCAAAATAATCTAAATACCGTGGGCAATTAGTTTCTCAACCCTGCTGTGAGTGTTCTCAAAATCCAGCTGTGTTCACCAAACCTCAAAAGTGCTGACTGCAGTCTGGCTATAATAGATTTAAAAGATGAATTAACATATTAACCAAGTACCTTCATTGAATTGCTACACCAAGAAGTAAAGTATTTATGTTTTAATTACACAGATAATAAAGATGGCAAGGTAATTATGCAACTAATAGAGTTATGTCCTTTAAAAATAACATTTGTGCAGTATCGCTAAAATAAAAAGCGTGAAGTTTTGTAACTGGAAATAAATCTGCAAGTAATGATGCTTTCTTCACCCACTCTCGGAGTTGCCATTGTGCCACCTTTGCTCCTGCTGAGATGTTAATGCCAGTTCATAAACTTCATGGCAACATGGTAATTAACACCTTCCCCCTCCTGGTGCCAGGTCAAAGGCATACTGATCTGGGCTTTCTATGGTGGGAGGACGCATGTTAAAAAGTACTCAACAAACAAAACTTCGAGGTTGTGTGTTATGTATGTTTGTGTGTTTCAACTGTGCTCTTGACGTGCAATGACAATGCATTACCTAAACCTACAAAAAATGTTTGATGATGATGGAAAGTAAAAAAACAAAACAAAACAAAACAAAAACCCAAACATTATAAATGAATACTGATGATTACATTATTCTTAATAACAGGATAAGGAGCAATATTTGTTAAAACCTGCTTGTGAATGGAGTTTTCTAACTGTGCAAATAGCTTTTCTCATTCAGCAGGTTGTCTTTTCGTCTTGATGATTGTTTCCTTTGCTGTGCAGAAGCTTTTTATTTTGATGTAGTCCCAGTAGTTTATATTTGCTTTTGTTTCCCTTGCCTCAGGAGACATATCTAGAAAAAAATGTTGCTACGGCCGATGTCAGAGAAATTACTGCCTGTGCTCTCTTCTAGGATTTTCTAACTGTGGAAAATTATTTTGAAGCTTCATGATTATTTATTTTCAATACAGAAATATTAGGAGATAACTTGGTTAATCCTTATTACATTTTTAAAGTTTATCATTGCTACTAATTAATATAAAATAAAGCATGCTAGATCTGGCTAGGCCTGGCAGAGAGAAGTCAAGGCAGGCAACAGTTGATATAAAAAGGGGTAGACAGGAAATATAGAAGGGTTTGAAACAAAAGCACAGCATAGAATGGAGGCAGGGAAGAGGAGGTGGTTATTGTCCATCGGGCCAGGTAAACAGCATAAGGAGGTAAATAAATAAATAATAGAAGAGAATAATCAGCTAAATGATGCGCCTGTAAGATTTAGGAGTTGGGAAGTCGATGTCAAATTCCACAAGGACTGTTGTGGAAGAATGGTAGAAGCAGAAGTCACATGCTTAAGGTTAAGGGATGGAGATAAGATGAAGAAGTGGAATTACTTAAAATTAACTAGTCTTTCAAAGAAGTTGATTGAGAAGAAAGAGGTGGGGATAAGGGAAAGGGCCCTGGGGCAGGAGCAAGTCAGGAAGAAACAAATTTCCATAAACTACTCCCGGTCAATGAACAATTCTGGGCTCCTCAGAATGTTCCAGACTTGTATCAGCTTCCTTCTATATAACCAGTGGGACCAGCAGAAAAACAGCACATTACGTGTTGCAATGCCACATTAGAGGAAAGCCTAATCATTATCTAAAACTGGGCTGACAGATTCCACGGCCATCTCAGTTGATGGAATAAATAGGCAAAGGGCATCCTGTATGTCTTGTCTGTTTTTTACAACTAGGCCTAGGCAGAGCACTCCTCTTTCTATGGTGAATAAACATTAAAAACCAAAATTATGAGGGTATAATAGGTATGGAAGAGAGAGAACAGAGACATGCCAAAATAATAAATATTCCTGGGGGAAAATATTCAAACAAAAGCAATAATCAAAAGTATAATAGAAAAAAAGTTTCCTAAGTTAGAATAAAAACAAACAAACCCAAAACATGATTACAAGGTAGATCACAAGGCTTTTCTATGTTGTAGGCAGAGAGAGAGTGTGTGCGTCAGACACATTCTGACAAAAAATTTTAACTTTAATATAAAGGATTCTACACAAATACAAAAAGAACACATTTTATATACAAAAGAATGGAGATCAGACTGCCCTTAGACTTAGACACTACAAAAACACGTTTCGTAGAAATTTGAGAAAATGTTATGGTGCAAGAATTCCAAACCCAGAGAAACTGTCGTATGTGTCTGAAGGCAACAAACATTCACAGTGAAGGTCTCAAAAAATATACCACTCTTGACTATCCCTGAAAACATTTTTTTAACTGAAAAAAATATACTCCAATTAAGAAGTGAATCCAAAATCTTAAGAATGGGTACGTTTTATTATGAGAAATTAACAGTGTACATTGAAGTGGATTCAATATGTATATAATGGTAAATGTGGATAAAATTGAGCATAATGGCAAAGTGATCCATAAAAATAAAATTATGGAGATTTTTAGAGAGGAGAATCTATAACCCCTACGAAATTTACAAACATCAGGAAAGGGAAGAGTTATGAAAGCAAAAATGCTAATAAATATCTTAAATAACCATAGCAACTCTATCTTTAAAATCGTCATTTAAAATTTCTTTTCGTCTATATAACGAAACGAAAGAAAGAAAACAAAGGAGACAACATAGAAAAATAAAAGGCAGAAAACATAAAACATGGTGTCAGAAAGAAGGCCAAACATTTATGTTCTCTGAAATCCCTTCCTGGTACTCCCTCCCCTACAGGCATTTTTCTCTGTGTTTGTCTCACCCCAATGCAGCTCTCACTTCTGTCAATAATCTGCAACTTCTGAGTTTCCCTACAAACTCCGGTTCTCTCTTGAATTGTACAGAACATTCAGGTCTTCTCAGTCTTTGTTCCCCCACTAGCCTACAAAAAACCATCTGCGTGCTTAGCTACAGCCTGCCTTCCCCAGAATAAATGCCATATTCTCAGAAAATAATAACAGTATATAGTGAGGAGAATTGTGTTTCTATTAGAATTTGTTTCTATATAGTTATATAGCTTTTGTAATTACCATTTTAATGGCTCATTAAGTTATCTCCCGCTGATGTTCTACAATTAACAAACCATTCTTTTATTGTTGAATATTTTGGTAGTTTTCAGTAGGTTTTGTTGTTGTTGTTGTTTGTTTCTGTTTTGTTTTATATAACACTGCAATAAACATTTTTATTCTTTTGGACTTTAAAAAAAAGAAAGAAAGAAAGAGAGAAAGAAGGCCAAACAAATACAATCGTTATAAAAATAAATCTAACAATGATCGGTCATCTAGTGGTAGTGATGGTTTCACAATATTGCTAATCTGTGGGGACCTCACCATCCGTTGTTTGCTCCCTTACCCCTAACTGTACTTCTGAAAGTAGTCCCCTTCATTTGCCTCTTTGTTTAAACCATCTGGAGTTTACAGAGCTGGTTATTGCCAAGACCATATTTGATGATAAATGGCAAACTTCATATCAAATTAGAATTTAAATCTAAAAAATCAGTTAAGTGAGATTTTAAAAAAATCAGTAGTGGATATAAAATAACATTAAATAAAGCAAAATTAGCTAAAATAAAATTACAAGAGAAAAATCAACAGAAATAACACAGTGAGAAACTTCTAACATACCACTCTTCTTCTGTGATAGATCAAAGAATAGATAAAAAATAAAGATGAGAAAAACTGTACAATGTAATTTATAAAGCTGAACTAAAAGGTAAATATCAAACTCCACATTCCACTGGAAATACATTTTTTTCCATTCAACAAATATTGATCCACTTATTTTATTCATTGTTTATCTTTATCTTCTAGAATAGTACCTTGCATATAGCATGCCTAGAATAAATATTTGTTAAGAAGTAAGCGAAGAGCATACCTTTTCAGGATTTCATAGAAGACTTGCATGTATTGATTATATCCTAGGCCTCAGTGAAAATACAGTATTATTTTCAAGGCAAAATTTACATTTTTTAAAACTACAAATCAAAAAATGTTAGAATTTAAAATGGAAGACTTTGAACTCTGGGTCCTGATAGAGAAATGGGACCTGGGGTTCACTAGAAGTCTTTCCCTCAAAGTGTTGGCCCAATTTGCTGATATGGTCAAAAGGCTGATTAAAATACTTCCTTCATAAAACTGAAATTGAAAATAATCGTAAGATAACCAAATCTTTATATTACATAAATGATGGTACATGTTTTTAAAATGCTAGTCATAATACATATCACCCCACTTCAAAGGGGTATCATGAACAAGAGAAAGTCCAGAAAATGTAAGAGGATGATTAATGGATAGCCTACAGACGTGATGTATGGGGAAAGATTAAGTAAAATATAGATTCTCCAGTCTGGAAAAACAGTGGTTAAAGGGAACATGAAAAAATCACAAATGACATAGATGTAATAAATACAGATTTAGTCATTTGATTCTAAAATAAAGAGTGAGGAGACACAATTTGGAACTGGAATATAGTCATTTTAGAACTAGCATAAGGAAGTAGATTCATAAAACATAAAGTACCAGATGGGATTTAAAGACTATCTGGTTGAGTTTCTTTGTATTACAAATAAAGAATGGATTTCAACAAATGGTGCTAGGAAACTGGATTCCCACTTGCAAAAGAATGAAGCTGGATCCTTACCATACACCATATACAGAAACAACTCAAAATGGATCAAAGACCTAAACGTTAGAGATAAAACTATAAAATTCTTAGAAGAAAACAGGGAAAGATTTCCTGACATAAGATTTGTTAATGATTTTTTGGATATAACATCAAAAGCATAGGAAACAAAAGAAAAAATAAATTGGATTACATCAGAATTAAAAACTGTGCATCAAAGCACACAATCAATGGAGTGAAAAGGCAACCCACAGAATGGGAGAAAATATTTGCAAATCATACATCTAATAAGGAGTTACTATCCAGAATATATAAAGAACTCTGACAACTCAATAACAACAACAAAAGTAATAAATCACCTGGTTAAAAAATGAGAAAAGGATTTAAATAGATATTTTTTCCAAAGAAGAAAAACAAATGGCCAATAAGCATGTGAAAGAAATGCTCAACATCAGTAATCATTAGAAAAATGCAAACCAAAACACACTGAGATATTACCTCATACTCATTAGCATGGCTACTAACCAACTAAATAAATAAATAACATACCAAGTATTGTGAGAATGTAGAGAAATTGGAACCCTGTGTCCTGTTAATGGGAATGTAAAATGGTGCAGCTGCTATGGAAAACAGTATGTCAGCTTCTCAACGTATTTAACACAGAATTACCCTATGATCCAACAACTCCAGTCATGAGTGTATACCCCAAAGAACTGAAAGCAGGGACTTGAAAAGCAATTTGTATATGCATGTTCATAGCAGCATTATTCATATTAGCCAAAAAGTGGAAGCAACCCAAGTGTCCATTAGTAGACGAACAGATCGACAAAATGTGATATATACATACAATGGAACACTAGTCAGCAAAAAACAAAGGAAATGCTGACAACATGGAGGAACCTGAAGCTAAGTCATGCAAAGTGAAGCAAGCCAGTCACAAAAGGACAACTACTGTATGGTTCCACTTATACAAGAACTTAAAATAGTCAAAATCCTAGAGACAGAGAGGATGGTGGCTGGCAGGGATTGCAAGGAGGAAGAAGTGGGGAGTTCATTGTTTCATAGGTACAGGGTGTCTCTTTGGCAAGATGAAAAGAGTTCTGGAGACGGATGTTGGTGATGGTAGCACAAAAACGTGAATGTACTTCGTGCCACTGAGCTTAAAATTGGTTAAGATGGTAAACTTAATATTATGTGTATTTTACCAAAAATTTTATTTATTTATTTTAAAGTTTATTTATTTATAATCTCTACACCCAACATGGGGCTTGAACTCATGACCCTGAGATCAAGAGTTGCAGGGCTCCACCAACTGAGCCAGCCAGGCACCCCTTTTACCACCCTTTTTAAAAGAAGAATAGAACTCATTTCCTTTCCTTTCATCAGAACCAGCTCCTCTTCTTGAGTTCCCCATTTCTGTGAATGTCACCATCCTACTTCCAGCCGTCCCGGCCAGAAACCTGGTCTTATCCTTGACATCACTGTATTCCTCCACCAACCCATGTAGTCAATCAACAAACACTTATGAGCCTTCCCAATGTGCCAAGCACTTTGCTGTTGGTTCTCCTTACAAATATCTTTTTCAGAAGACTTTCACCTTCCACCTAGATTACTACAGCAATCCCCTTCCTGGTCTTTTCTGGGTCTGGTCCAGTACACTTCTAACCTCTCCTCCACTTTGCAGCAGGGCATCTGAGTGGCTCAGTCAGTTAAGCATCTGCGTTCAGCTTGGGTCATGATCCCAGGGTTCTGGGATTGAGTCCTAAGACAGGCTCTTGCTCAGCAGGGAGCCTGCTTCTCCCTCTACCTGCCTGCCGCTCCCCCTGCTTGTGCGCACTCTCTCTCTCTCTCTGACAAAGAAATAAACAAAATATTTAAAAGAAATAGAATAAAATAAAAAGTGAATATCTGTAATGGTCCCTCACCTCTCTAAGCCACTTCAGTGGCTCTTTGTTTCCTTCAAAATAAGATCCAAAGTCCTTAACTTGGCTTCCACCACCCATTAGCATCTGGCTCCTCATTACTTCTACAGCCTTGACTTTCAGTTTTCTGCTGCATTCTATTCACTGGCCATTCTGAAAACTTTCAGTTCTGGAATTTACCATGCTCTGTCCCTCCTCTGGCCTTTATATACCGTTCCTTCTCCTTCGAGCACTGGTGATGCTTCCTCATCCCACCACGACCTTCTTTGCCCAGCCAATTTCTATTATTTACTTTAGGTCCTAGGTTGTAAATCACCTATGTCAGGAAGACCTCTCTGATCCAAGTTGACATTAGGTGCTCCCCCCACCCCGCCCATGATCTTGTTCTTCTATCATCAAGCCCATTTCACACTACAGTCTGACCACCTGTTTCCTTGCCTGTTCTGGGTTTATTGACACAGAGTGGGGGCTCAATAAATCATTAATAAATATGTCCAGAGAGGCTGTGGTTCACTCATAGTCACAACCTAGGTCATCACAGTGCCAATAGCGAGACTAGCAGTAGAACTGGACCACCAGGGACTCTCCACCCAGTACTCTTCCCACTGCTATGTCACAGGATGAGTAATAAATTCATGAAACTCACTATCCCAAGAGGGACTGCGACCATCTTGAAATGGTCCAACCACACTAGACAAAAGAGAAATTGCAATAATTTAGGTTTGCTATTGTCTGTGTCTTGCCGTTGCCCTTTCTTTTGGTCTCAAACAGCTAAGAAGTCCTGAGAAAGTTGGAAAACAGAACTGATCGGGTTTGATAAGGTCTAAATTCCATTTGATAGAATACGGATTCAAGCAACTTTTGCCAGTATTAAAAACTTTGATTTTTACAGCCTGTCTAGATTTGGCAAGTCTCCTCTATGTTAACTATGCACTGCATGGTGAAACTCGGCTTACTGCAATAAAACTCTGTCTCGAAGAAATCTGTGTGGACTGAGAAGGAAATGTTTCCCATAATATACACATAGACATATATACAGATATGAGTATATATGTTTAGAATATAAATCACTTAAACTAGTCAAAACTGTCATCATTTATAAGAGGAGTGTTGTGGAAGGGGGAAAATAAAATCACTACTTTTATTAAATAAAATACTCCAAATATACATAAATTAAAACTATAATTTCATCTTCAGTGCTTGTGATGTAATTAATCTCTCATATTTTACAGATTTATGTCAACATAGCTTGCCACTGAAATGAAAATTGTATTATGTATATAGTGTGAGCATATTATTTTTCACAGCTATATCACATGCTAGTCTCCGGCCGAAGTTGAAATTACTGTATGGATATCATTCCAAATGTGGATATATTGCAACAACGTTTTCAGGATCACAAACAATGCACAGATTCTGTAAAATTTCAAAATCAAGAGAAATAAAGGCTTAAAAACTTAATTTAGGAATGAATTGCTTAAAAAGAAAAAGATTCGTAATTAAATCATGGAGTTTATGATATCCCTGACAAAGCGACCTCTACTTTTACTCATTGGCATTGGGATGAATTTTGGCCCCGAATAGTAAATATGGCACTATTCTCAAAGGACCATTTAAAAGCAGACAAATACTCTAGTACTTGTGAATACTAATCAAAATCAAGAATAAAAGAGGAAGTATGTGCGCTTAGTTTATATAAAATGAGACATACGATCAGAAGCTGCTTTAGTTATTGCCTTTGCCGCATTCTTCTGAATATCAGGAATTGTAGAGTTTTCTGCAAATGAGAGGAGCTTCTTAAGACCCCCTGTCTGCTGAATCAGTGCCAGAGTATCCATATCTTCAAGACAATTTGCTATCACGGAAAGTGCTTCTATATGAAGGTCATTCAATTCCTAATAATCAAAGCAAACACAACTTGAGAAAATTATGCTAAAAGAGTTCGATACTTCCCAAATTTTACTGTAAGACAAAGGTCAGTCAGAACATGACGTTGTTAGCTTTGTTGTGACAGATGCCCAAGGAAACAGTTTTGTTTATGATCGTAACATCGCTTTCCCGCACAATTTGCCCCATCTCTTCTTGTTTCCCCTACTCCAAAATGTTTCACAGATGGAAGATAATTACTGGACATTTCCAGTAATGGTAGCCAAGTGGAGTTGCTCATACAACCTGCTACCGACAACAATTTTAAAATCTGAAGAAAATATTCTTTGAAAAAGCAGACAGAAGCTGAAGGAAAGTATGTTCCTTAAAATCTCCTACTGGTAGAGGGAAGTATTAAGTTTGTGGCCCTCTTGCCTGAGGAATCTCCCGAATCCCCATCGCTGTGGAAAACTGCAGCCTTACCTGAACAATGAGATGTTTAAGGTGGGAATCCTTAAAGTGAGCAGAACAAAGAGAGGATGCTTATGGAATTCCTGTCTACCATGTTCCCCGCCATCCTGAAGCAGCTTGATAGAATGGCCTTTTGAAGACTTAGTTACAGTGCCAGCAAAGTGGCAATACCTTGCAGGGCTTGGGCAAGCTTCTCCACAAGGGTATTATGTTCTGAATCAGCATCCAATATACGGTGCCGTTTCTCCCATAGCCAGTGATGGTGGGTCCAGGAGTAAGGGGTGGAAATGGGTGTGGCAGCAGTCAAGATTACCCCTAGTGACCCACTAGCAACATTCTGCTTCCTGTCTCCCAGAACTTCTGCTCTGCTGGCCTAGAGGTCTTAGTTCCAAAGGGGAGAATGCTTCCACCAAAAGACACAATGATTCCACTGAACTGGAAGTTAAAACTGCCACCCAGACACTTTGGCCTCCCCGTGCGTCTAATGCAGGCAAAGAAGGGAGTTACTGTGCTGCTGGGGTGACTGATCCCAGTTACCAAGGGGAAACTGGACTGCTACTCCACAATAGAAGAAGACTATATCTGGAATATAGGAAATCCTTAGGGTGTCTCTTAGTATTACCATGCCCTGTGATTAAGGTTGATGGAATATACAATTACCCAATTCAGGCAGGACTACTAATGGCCCAGACCCTCAGGAATAAAGATATGGGTCACCATATCTTCAAGCTAAAGTGCTTGTCGAGGGCAAAGGGAATATGGAATGGGTATTGGAGGAAAGTAATTATAAATACCAACTACGAGCATGTAGACAAAAGTGTTGTAACTGACATGAGTATTTCTTCCTTATTTTGTTATAAATAAGTGTGTATGTGTGTATGTATGAAATATCTTTGTTTTTTTTCCCTCTCTTGTCCCCTTAGGTAATGTAAGATGTACTGATTTTAAAAATTAGTATTAATTTTATATCAATAGTATTTAAGTTACAGGATATCAAGGAGAAGAGTAAACATCATCGCATCCTATTCTGGAGAAGAGTTAGTATGTTTTGGTTGTACACAGCATAGTTATATCATGCCAGGCAGAAGTAGGACCTTGCTATTGCCTTTATTTGGAAACTGCGTATGATTTAAGGAGATGTGTATGGGTGCCAAATTTATAAGGGATGGACTTATGATGATTAATTTTCATGTTTTAACTTGGCTAGACCATCCAGATATTTGGTATCCAGATATTTGGTCAAACATTATTCTAGATGTTCAGTGAAAATATTTCTTTAGATGAAAATAATATTTATTTATTTATTTATTTATTTTATAAAGATTTTATTTTTATTTATTCGACAGAGATAGAGACAGCCAGCGAGAGAGGGAACACAAGCAGGGGGAGTGGGAGAGGAAGAAGCAGGCTCACAGTGGAGGAGCCTGATGTGGGGCTCGATCCCATCACGCCGGGATCACGCCCTGAGCTGAAGGCAGACGCTTAACCGCTGTGCCACCCAGGCGCCCCTGAAAATAATATTTAAGTCAATAGATTGAGTAAAGCAGATTACTCTTCACAATGAGTAAATAACTATTCTTACTTTCCCTTAGAGAAAACTATGGCTGATAAAGCTTAAAAGACTAATTCTAGGTATTTCAGGAAATCATAAAGAAGATCCTAAACAAGAATTTTAAAATCTTATATTTCTAAACCAGAAGATCAAAAAAATTTTTTATAATGTCCTCTATCATTAATCTGATTTAATCATGCTGATAAACAATGTAGCAATAAGCAAATTAGTCCATTACACTTGGTACTATGCTAAAATATATTAAAATTTCATTTTTAAAAATATTCTACAATTCATATTTTATAACAACATTTAGAAGAGATACATTTCCTTGTAGAGAGTTGAATGAAAGTTACAAATACCTTAGTTTCTAGGATTTTAATAAGGTGGTCCATTCCTTGATTGTCCCTTAGCATTGTCCGTGCCTCCTTATCATTTGTAATAACACTTAAGGTTTTGAGAGCCAACAATTGAATAACTGGGTATTCTGACTTCAAGAGATCTAATATAGGGGGGACGGCATTTAGTTCTTGAAGTGTAGCTCGACACTGAAAATCCTGAAATACAAATGATCAAATAAGTAAGTAAATTTTAAAGCAAAATTCAGCCAGTATCAAGAATGGAAAACTCTTTTCTTCTAACAAAGGACATTATAAGTTATAAATTTCCCATCTTTTATTCTAGATTCCCTTCCAAAATAACTCACACAAAAATAAGCAAATCCTCAACTGACAACACCTAAATATTCATTTTAACTCTGTAGACATTGTCAATAACAGGAAATAGATGTGATCTATGACTTCTGCAGTATCTATTGTTTCTTTATCATCAGGCAAATTCCTTTTATTACAAATAGCATTACAATAAATCTGTGCATTATCAAATTCTTTTCATCCTCTGTACCCTGTTTCAAATAGTATTTGATAAAATGAAATGATGGCATCAATTCCTTATTATCTTTATTCAAATGGAATGTTTATGAAATGCTTACATGCACATAGTGCTGTCGGCAGGTCTGTGCACACAAATTTTTATCAGGTTTAGTTCAGACACATGACCTTTATTTAAGACATTTACAATATCAAGGGGTCATTAGAGTCTAGATGAGTTCCTCCGCAGTGTGTGTCTATAATTTTGTATGTGTAAGTGGTGGGGAGAGGGCTAGTTGGGGTCAGCAATGGAGAGAACAGAGCAAAAAGTCATGAAAAGCTCCTGAACTCTGACTGCTAAATCATGACACCTAAAATCAAAATATCATAAACGTAAAATAGTATTAAAGGTAGAAAAAGCCTACTAACAGCTTAGGTTTCTCTATCATTCTTCAATGAATGCTTCCTACAGATATAAAAATTGTGGTTTGCTATTTGTTATAGGTTGAATTGCGTCCCTCCCAAAATATAAGTTGGAAGTCCTAACCCTCCATATCTCAAAATGTGACCTTATTTGGAAACAGGGTCATTGCAGATGTCATTAGTTAAGATAAGGTCATAGTAGGGTAGGGTAGGTACTGAATGGTGTCCTCATAAGAGTGGTGTCTTTAAAAGAGAAGACACAACAGAGAGAGAGATTGCAATGATGCAGTTGCAAACCATGGACGGCCAGGGATTGATGGCCACTACCAGAAGCTAGGAAGAGGCAAGGGAGGATGCTACCCAGAGTGGCCATGGGAACATGGCCATGCTGACACTTTGATCTCATGTTTTCCACCTCCAGCACCGCGAGAAATGCCTGTTGCTTTAAGCACCCAGTTTGGGGTACTTTGTTACAGCAGTCGTAGGAAATTAATATACTGTTATTAACTAGTACACTTCTGTTGTGAAGAATAGTGAAGGCAAGCTTTTCATTTCTGTTTGATTAAAAAAAAACCAAACCCACAGGGAAATAAAAGCTATGAGGAGTCTTGAGATGAAAGACACCAACACATCGACAGGGTTATTTAGGCCTGTGGGATGAGAGAAGGTAAACAGCTGAGCTACCTTCAGCATGTCTCCCCCCAGGGAAGAGCGACGGTAGAAGCCAGTGAGTGCCCAGCTGTGTGGCAATGACTTCTAAGGTCAGTAATGTAGGTATGCTTTGCTGCTTTTGGGCATGAGCTCATTGCCTCTCCCTGAAGGAGAAGCCTCCTCTTCACTTCATTCTCTCTCTGTTTTATACTCCACTGCTGGCTATTTAAAATGGTGTTTTTGTATCTTCAGTTGATCTAAAGCTTATCAGATATGTGTGGGAATTGTTCAGGAACCTGAGCAGGAAAAGAAGCAGAGAAGGCTATCCAAAGTGTCAGGAAGCTGACCTGTTTTAAGTGCGAGAGCATGTGCCTTGTGGGGCTGCCGCAGGGGCAGGGACAGAGAACAGCGCAGGTGGAAGAGGCCAAGGGAGGCTGTTTCTTTCCATAACAAAGGAAAACAGTTCAGTGACATAGCATCTTGCAATTGTGAACAATGAGTTCTGTTGAGCGTACTCAACTCACTGGGTCTTCACCAATAAATAAGTCTAATCCAAAATGTTGGTACACGGAATAAGGCATAAATTGCACCCAATGTGCTTAGATCACCGAGGTTAGGTCAATAAATAACTGCCTGGGTCAAATCTAGTTATTAGATATCCTTTTTCAGAAGAAATACATTTATCTAGTATAATCCTGCCTTAATTTGCAAGCCATTCTATTCTTACAAATTTAAATACACTTCTAAAATGCCCTTTCATAGACCTGTACTTTGAAAACTATAAAACACTGAAAGAAATCAAAGAGGACATAAAGAAATGGAAAGACATCCCATGCTCATGGATTAGAAGAACAAATATTATTAAAATGTCTATATCACCCAAAGCAATCTGCACATTTAATACAATCCCTATCAAAGTACCAAAAGCATTTTTCACAGAGCTAGAACAAACAATCCTAGAATTTGTATGGAACCACAAAAGACCCTGTATAGCAAAGCAATCTCGAAATAAATTCTATAAATAGCTTTGGTCAAAACACACTTTTAGAAATTACCCTCACCTGGGCCAAGTTGTAAATGCACTCAATAGAGTTCTTCTTCACGTCAGGGTCTGGGCTGGCCAGCAGTCTGATGAGTGGCTCTAACCCGCCATGCTCAAATATTTGCACTTTGCTGGTATACTCTGCAGACATATTTGCCAGGCAAAGACTGGCAAACTCATGGATAACCACTTCTTCTGCACATCAAAGATAAACAACACAAGCATGCAAAAGGCTTCCTCAAACATTACTTTAAAACATGTTTTGAAAACCAAAGCTTCACAAATCTTACTTGGTTGGAGCCCATCTTGGTTTGAGAGATTTAAACAATTCACAATTGATACTACCTAAACTATTTTCAATGAGTAGTTTAACCCAATGTGAAAAATAAACCAGCCCCACTTTTGAAACAGATGTACGATGGAAAGTTACCTTCTGGAGCAAGCTGAGCAATGACGGAGTTCATGACATCTAACTCCCTTAACAATTTTTTAACGTCATCTACAAAAGGAGATGCAGAATATTAATGAATAATGACGATGTTGTGGAAATAGTCCCTTACGAAATAGGCTTCCTTATTTCCTAATTTTATAGATAAAGAATTTGAGGCTCAGAATCACACAGCAAGTGAGTGGTGGGACCAGGTGACTTGTCCAGGTCTGTATGACCCTAGACAGAATCTGGCTTCTGCTCCTTGATCACTGGGCTATACTACCTTCCAAAACACCAGAAAAATGCAAAAGACGTCTAGAACATAATCAGCCAATTTGAGTTACTGTGCCCTACATTTGTTTATTATGTAGTAGAAATTCTTCATCGTGTTGTTTTGTTGGGAAGGGTATTTTTAAATTTTGATTTTAATAAAACTTGTACAGAGCGCACATGAGAATTATCTTCAGGCTTTTCGATGCATATACCTTGTTTGCATTCCATTTTCTTATCAGAGATGCCAAAAATGATTAAAGATAAGTATACTGATTTTTTTTAAAGTTCACTTTTGTATTATTTACGTGAGCCTAATTAAGTGTAGGCAGGTATGCCCCTACTTCTCTCCTGCCATTTTTAGCCCCCGTTTTCTGAGAAATAAGGCATAGGTACTAATTTAGTTTCTGTAGTTTCTCTTCTTGGTCAATTATCTTTGCTTGCAAGCCAAAATTAGCATTACCAGAATTTTAGAAAATTTCGCTCTGTAGCAGCTAAGGCAGATGGTCTCTGGATGAATTTTTCCTCATTAACCACTGGGTATACTTGACTTTCAGTGGACACCTTTTCCTGTGGGATTCAGGGATGTGGCTGCTCTTCAACCCATCAAAACTACCGCTCTGTTTCTATTCAAAATGGTTAAAGAGGGCCAGCAAATTTACAGCTAGCTATAGGTATGTGAATAAGCTTGAAGTACAAAAAGAATAGTAGGGCTTCTGGAAATGTAGTGTCCCAAAGTGGAGGACATTATTTTTCAGTCAACACCCGTTCAAAAAAACAAAAGTATTACCTTGACAGGCAATTAACCAAGTTAAGGTGTAAGACTCAGATCTTTCCAGATGTTCTGGCGAACTATACAGCTGTGTGCCCTCTGGAAGAGCTGTTTCTCTTCTCTTCTCACTGTGAGGAGTCCAGTCTCTATTTTTCAAAATGAGAAGGCCATACCAGTCTATTTTTACATGCTTGACGCAAAATATTTCTGGTCTTTTAGGTCTCCAAGTTCATTCTCCATTTGGTATACAGAATAGTATGTCGAGAGCATTCACGCTCCGTGTGCTCTCTGCTTCTCTTGTTTCTCTGCAGGAAGGACCTGCTCCTGCAGGGAGGGGCCAGCTTGCTGCACTGGTATGGGACGCCACCCCCTGGTCTGCCCTAACAAGTCCCAAGGTCTCGTCAGAGGACTCTCTGTGCCGGGAAATGCCCTTCTAGATATGAATTTAACCAAATCTGATAGCTCTAGTAGACCTATCCACTAAACCATGTCCTCTTGGCTCAGTGGATGATTCAGATTCACTGACAGCTCTTTTAAATCGATGGCATAGCTGATCAATTTGTTATTCTGCTTTTTGATACCAAATTGCCCCCCCCCAAATCTTTCTTCTCTTGTGGTTAAATCAGTAAAAATAAAAATAACGGATAAGCTGCTCTTTTCATCACTTTAAAAACAATACTGCTCTCTGTCCCCTTCTCTCTCAGCAGACTCCCATATATGGCAGCTGAAAAGAAACTCTGACTTGTGGTTGGTCCACATAAATACACTCTAGCTAAACAGTGTGACACCTACAATTTTAGGTTGTTCCAGAACTGCCAGCACCTTCACTTCTTGGAGTACCTTCAAGCAATCTGTTTTCATTGCATTCTTATTTACAAGTTTTGGTTGCATAATATTGACCATCTAATTTATTTTTGACCTCGTATACTCTTTTACATCAACCATTTCTTAAGATGGCAAGCTCTTCAAATTGCCGTAAGTAACGTAAGGTCTAAGCTTGGAAGATCGCGATGAACTCTCTCTTTAGCTGACTTCATTAAATGCGTCTCTGTTACACGGCCTCGTCAAACTAAATACAAACTGGCAGGTAAAAGGAGACAGCAGCTCCATTTTGATAAAAAGGTTTAACAAAGTAATTTAAGTGCCTGTCTTGAAGGACCCAGGCTTGGCATAGGCACGTGACTCAATCACTTTAGAAAAAAGAGAAGGAAGAAGAAAGATTTGTTTGCTCTCAGAGCAATCCTTTTAGCACCTGGCATTCTGTTGGAACATTCTGTTGGCTCATCCACTGTGAACATAGTGATATCATTGGGTACATGAAAGCCATGTGAAGACACAAATTTCTAAAGAAAAATCAGTTATTTTAAGACAGCCCAAAGACAATTTAACCATGCAGCAGCGGGTGCACTTATTTTCATATTCGTCTGGAAACAGGCCTTTTGATTTAGAGCCGATGACTACGTGCTCATAGTTTATTCCATGTCACCTTGGACATGTATGCAAAGTGAAGAAACAGCTATTAATGTGCTCGCTGTATTAACAAGAAAGGATCTCCACACGCAGTTGGGAATGCCATGTGTTTATCCATGTCATCATGCATGTTCAAATAGAAAATGAGTTCATGCCAATAATGGTTTGATTTTTTCCATCCAATTCATGGATTTGAAAGAAAGCTCTTGGAGGTTCATTCATGATATATAAGACCCAAACACTCACTGGAAACGGCCAGGACAGCAAAACTCTTTCCATTGCTCTGCTTTGTGGTTGCAGACTGTACTCGTCTAGTACTGGTCACAGGCCAGCCAGCCAGCCAGCCCGCAGAGTGTGGCTCGAAGGGTCTGAGCAGCACCGTATTTAGCGCTCAAATGCAACAGTAATTCTCAATATTTGGGGGTCATAGACTCCTTTAGAGAAACTTGTGAAATTCAATACATAAGTCTTGCTCACGAAAATTTTGCGAACAGTTGGGAGGGTTTCATAGGTTATCAACTCCTCACATACTGGAAGCTGGAAATACTAAATAAAATGAGTAATAGAAATCAAGAACAAAAGGAAACAGGAAAAAAGTCATAGAAACCTAGACATTAAATTAGAAAATATAAGCATACCCAGGCAATTATAACTCTCCTTTCCAAACGAGCTGCGTTCTCCCCCAGAATCATGTAGAAGGAGAACCTGACTTTGCATGTGCACTAACGTAGAGGATCGGAGACGATCTGATGAGCAGAGAGCCCACTGCACGACGAGCCAGAGAGTACGGTTCTAATTCGAGCCCTGATCTCATCTCTTCTGCTAACCACCTGCATGACTGTGCCAGGAACCTAATCCCTTCAGAGCTCGTTCCTATTTTTAAAATGAGGAATTGCAGGAATTGCAAAAGACGTGTTACAAAGCACTGCTGGTTCTCAAATTCTGTGGTGTGTAAACAGAATAAAACGTAAGAAAATTTTTAATTTTCCCTTTTTTGGTTATAAATACATTCAATGCGGCTCACTCAATATGGCACAATTCGCATACAGGCAGCCCCTGAGATCAATTTATGAGGCCTCCACAACACAAATGATTACTAGCTCATTTAACTGCTCTGTACCTCAGTTGCCTTACATGTAAAGCGAATGATAACAGCACCAACCTCATTAAATGACTCTATACAAATAGCACATGGAACGGTGCCTGGCACATTGTAAATGCTGTGTGACGGTGACTACTGTTATCATGATCTGGGTTGGAGGAACATCCTCTCCCCACAACTGTCCTCAGCCTGCGGCCATCCGCAGAGCCCCTGCCTTACAGAACAGCCACCGTTAGAGCTCGTGCAGCTGCTGCCAGAACCCCTTTCACTAACAGCCCCGACAGAGCCCCATCTGCCCCCCAACACTACAGATGCTATTCGTGCAGTCTCTGCAGCTGTGCAGAGATGCCACAGAAAACTCTCCTTGCCCTTCTCTTCCCATCTCCCTGTCTCTGACTAATGCCACAGTCCCTGCTGGACACCATGGAATAAGGAATGCCCCCCCCCCGCCCCGCCCTGTCTCACACAGGATTCAGGAAAGTGAGGTGGGGGGGCCGGAAGCTGAGGGAGGAAACTGCTTGTGTTTTTGCTGAGACTGGTGAGAGGGAAAATATGATAATTTTAGCCACATGCCATGAGAGAGACAGAGAGAGAGAGAGAGAGAGAGAGACGTGTTTATTCCTAGCTGCCTGAGTTTCATGTTAGAATTCAATCTCTACCAAGAATGTCATTTTTTATTATGAAGTTAGAAGGCTTTTGTTGGCTAACTCGAAAACCTACCATTATAACATGAAAATGACTTTCAAATGGAAAATACATCCTGTTCATCAGTCAGGGACTGCCTTTATTGCCATGGTTTTGGTCAAACTGATATTCTAACAGACATAATAGCATGTTTTAACTAATACTATTATTCCACTGTATTAAATATATGAAAATATTCAAGCAAGTAATGGGTCTGATTTAAGAAATAAATACATGTCTAAAATTATTTTTGGCAAAGTACGTTTTGCAGTTTCAAAAAAAATAAATGTATCAAACCTCTTTACCCTGGGCTACTTTCACTATGACATACGTATGAAGGGTAGCTTACATATAGGCAGACAAATTACATTATGCTAACTCCAAAAAAAAATTATTTTAATTTTAAGAGACAATGATTGCCCTTCAACTTGTTAGACTGGAACATACTACATCACCAACTTTGACAGTTTTTGCATGGATATATTTGCTCATATTTTTATATTTTAAAAATATCTCTTGGGGCACCTGGGTGGCTCAGTCGGTTAAGCCTCTGACTCTTGGTTTTGGCTCAGGTCATGATCTCAAGATCCTGGGATCGAGCCCCACATCTGGCTCTGTGCTCAGCAGGAAGGCTGCTTCTCTGCCTCTCTCTCCCTCTCCCTCTGCCCCTCCCGCCCCCCACCAGCTGGAGCTCTCACTCTAAAATAAATAAATAAAACGTAAAAAAAAATCTCTTAAAATATGAAATCATATATCTATTGTACTATATGTATTTAACTTTTTGTTAACATTAAAGTCAGTTCAAATAAAATGCAAACAAATCCCTTAAAATTAAATTTAAAAAAAGATTATACATTATGTGAGATTATTAGGTCATTTTTATTAATTTTTATTAATTTATTTTTTCTGTTTAAAATTTTTATTTTATTTTATCATTTTTCTATAGAAACAGAAAAAGGAAAATTCTTACCAAATAAAAGGAAACTCATTTGAGTATTATGGTGCTAACGAAAGTCAATGCTCCTTGACATATTATTTTTTTTAGAACTATTAAAAAAAAGAAAAAATATTACATGCTATGGTTCACTTTGTGTTACAGAACTTTAATTACAGGGGTGCCTGGGTGGCTCAGTCAGTTAAGTGTTTGCCTTTGGCTCAGGTCATGATCCTGGGGTCCTGGGATGGAGCCCCACAATGGGCTCCCTGCTCAGTGGGGAGCCTGCTTCTCCCTCTCCCTCTGCCTCTCCCCCAGCTCGTGCTCACTCTCTCACGTGCTCTCTCTCTCCCAAGTAAATAAATAAAATCTTAAAAAAGAAAAACTTTAATTGCATTTGAATTACATGTGCCTAATGTGCTTTAGAAATTTAATTGCATTTGAATTATATGTGCACAGTATTATATACCAAACAGAGTAGCCAAATATAGGCATTTTCAGCACATTTCTCTTTCTAGATACAAAGTCCTACTTCAGAGCCAATAAAAATATAAATATGTGGCACTGGGTAATAGGGTGACATAATTTCTCCTAATTTCATCCTACAGTCATGTACTGATAAAGATATGGTTAGGAATAAATAAGGTTCATAAGTTGCTATTAGGTGATTTTTTAAAAGTTGATACTTACTATTAGAAGCCAGGATTCCAAATATCATAGTAGCATTTCTTCTTACAATTTTGTCTTCATGGGTGAGCAGTTTAGTTAAGGGTTCCACAGCTCCAAGTTCAAGGAGGGTAGCTTTATTTTCTTCACCTGATGTCACAGGTAAAATCAAAGCACGCAGGGATATCATCAATCTCATCAAAACTCTTCCTCGTGTCATTTTAATTTGTTATTGGCCGTTTGCCTTACATATTTCTCTTTGCTTCCACGTATCTCTCAGAACAAGCATCAGAGCACAGGTAGCCTGGACATTAGCTGCTTTGCTTCCTCCTGATGTTGACAAAGCTGTTTTCTCTGTCATTCAGGTCTTAGCTCACACTGCATCTGCTCAGAGGGGTCTCCCCTGACCACCCTATCTAATGTTATCACTACACCCAAGCCTTTCTTATCCTTCTTTAGGCTACTTTCTTCATACCACTTGGTGATCTTGCTTTGTCTGCCTATTCCACTCTAACTTAATTTCCATGAGGACAGACACCCTTTCCGTTCTAGTCTCTCATATCCTCAGTGCCCAGCATAGTGCCAGTCATGGGTTGGCATAACTAACCACAAGACTTAATTAACATACACAGTCCCCACTTTGAGTTAAAGTGGGATGGTGGGGTGAGTTCAGGGGGCTCATTGTTCACCCAATGGGGTTACAGCTCCTATTTTGCCAGGCAAGATGTGCCTGCAGCTAGCATGGAGGTGGGCACACGGGGCGGGGGGGGGGGGGCTTCCGGGGTCACTGGGGACTCCTTGGCTGTGGCAAGAAGCTCCAGAACCAGAAGGCCAAGTAGGGCCGGAGTCTCACTTAACTGTAGAAGCAGTTTGTCCCTATCTTGATGAGTGGGATAGCGTTCTACAAAGTCAGGAATAATGTTTAGGTCCTGATTAATTTCAGCTTTTCAATTTCATGGGCTATGAAAATATAGATTACACTTTCAAAATTAATTTAAGAGTATAATAAAGTCATTTTAGCTTTTCTTGCCTCCATTTTCTCATAAAATTAGAGTATTTTATATTTTAGGTTACAGGTCCACATTCTGATAAGACACAGACTGTATCTTCCTAGAGCCCATGGAATTGCCCTTTGTCTGAACGGTCAAATCTGTCGCCTGATAAGAATATGTTGAAATATGCGTTGTTGACTCTTACAAACTTCTTTTCAAATATTCTAATATTTGCATTTTATGGACATTTAAAACTTAATTTCTTAGATGAAAACATTTTGTCAAATGAATCTTAATTTAAAATAAATTTTAAGATACTTACGCTTAAATAAAAACATATTTTATATATCAGATTATTATAAAAATTAAAAGTCTGTCTTTAAATTTTCATTCTGAGACATAATAACTTGAATTATTTCTTCACTAAAACATACTGCTTCTTGTTACTTTTTAAATAATGCTATATTTTATAATTTTATGATCAGAAGAGGATTTGCAAAATGAACATCTTTTGTCATCTTTTACATCTATTTTTATTCTTTTTTAACAGCTTTAATGAGATCATTGACATACAATAGACTGTACATATTTAAACAGAACCATTTGGTAAGTTTTGACACGTGTTTAACACCCATGAAACCAAATACCACCATTAAGATGAAGAACATATCTAACACTCCCCTAAGTGCCCTCTTGACACATTGTGATCTCTTCCTCCTATTACTATACATTATTTTACATTTCCCAGAACTTTATATAATCATGCAGAATGAATTCGTTATTGCCTGGTTTTGCACACTCAGTCTAATTATTTTGAGATTAATCCATGTTGTAGCATGTATCATAGTTCATCTTATTTATTGTTACTTACTATTCCATTGTATGGATAGTACAGTTTGGCTGGATCATATTTGGTTGTACATTTAACTTTTTGAGAAACTGAACTGTTCCAAAGTGAATGCACCATTTTACATTCTCATCAGCAATGTATGAGGATTACGGTTTCTCCCCATCCTAGCCAACACTTCTGTCCATCTTTCTGATGATAGTAATCCTAGAGGGTGTGAAGCAGTATCTTACTGTGGTTTTAATTTGTATTTCCCTCACTTCAAAAGGTAGCTTTTTGCCATCCATACATCTCTTTGGTGAAGTGTCTATTCAAATCTCTTATTCACATGTATTTTTAAATTTGGTTTGTTTTATTATTGAATTTTGAGAGTTACATATTCTGGACATAAATCCTTTATCAGATATATGATTTACAAAAATTTTCTTGTGGTCTATAGCATATCTTTTTAAAAAATTACTAGACTTTTTTGAGCAGTTTTAGGTTTATAAAAAAATGAACAGGGTGGCCTGGGTGGCTCAGTCAGTTACATGGCTGACTCTGAATTTCAGCTCAAGTCATGATCTCAGGGTGCTGGGATCAAGCCCTGTGTTGGGCTCTGGGCTCAATGGGGAGTCTGCTTGAGGATTCTCTCTCTTCCTCTCCCTCTGCCCTTCCCCATCCCACTCCCTCCCTGCTTGTGCTCTCTCTCTCTCGAATAAATAAATCTTTTTAAAAAATGAACAAAAAATACAGAGTTCTCATACACTCCATCTCCCTACCCTCTCCCATTTCGATTATTATTAACATCATGCATTAGTGTGGTACATTTGTTACAATTGATGAACCAATATTGATAACATTACTATTAACTAGAGTTGATAATCTACATTATGGTTCACTCTGTGTGTTGTACAATTCTATGGGTTTTGAGAAATACGTAAGATTATGTTTAGCTTTCTAAGAAACTACCAAATCATCTTCCAAAGTGCCTGTACTATTTTGGATTCCCGCCAGCAATGAATGAGAGTTCCTGTTGTTCCACATCTTCACCAGCATTTTACGTTGTCAGTGTTTAGGATTTTAGCCATTCTAATAGGTGTGTAGTGATATTCCATTATTGCTTTAATTTGCATTTCCTGATAACATATGATGTCTTTTCACATGCTTATTTGCCATCTGTGTATCTTTTTTGGTGAGATGTGTGTTTAGGGTAAATGATAAAATCCAATCAATTGTTCTCTTATGGATTATGTTTAGTGTCATATCTAAGAAACTTTTGGCTAACCCAAACACTCTTTGAGTAGCATCCCACAAATTTTTATATGTTATGTTTTCATTTTCAATTTGGATTTTCCTTTTGAATTCTTTCACTGACAGATTATTTAGAAGTGTAAAATTTACTTTCTAACTATTTAATGATTGTCCAGAGTCCTTTGTGTTAAGTGATTTTCAATTTAAGTCTATTGCGGTATGACATATATATTATATGATTGGAATTCTTTTAAATTTATTAAGTCTTAAAAAATAAATTTACTAAGGCTTGTATTATGGCTCAGAATATCACCTATTTTGATAAACATCCTGTTTGCATTTGAAAAGAATGTTTTTCTGCTTGGAGTGTTCTATAAATATCAATTAGGTTAAATTCATTTATGTTGCTTGTTCAAATCTTTTATATCCTTACAGATTTGCTATCCATTTGTTCTTTCATTTATTAACAGAAGGTTATTAAAGTCCTCAGTTATAATTGTGGATGTTTATTTCTCCCTGCATTTTTAACTTCATGTATTTTGAAGGTCTGACATTAACTAATAACTGTTTAGGTTTTTTCATAACTTCTTTCTTTTTCTTTTATTTAAATTCAATTTCATTAACACATACTGTAATATTAATTTCAGGGTTAGAATTCATGATTCGTCAGTTGCATATAACACCCAGTGCTCATTACATCAAGTGTCCTTCTTAATGCCCATCACCCAATTACCCCATCCCTCCACCCACCTCTCCTCCAGCAACCCTCGGTTTGTTTCCCATGGTTATCTCTTATGGTTTGCCTCCTCCTCTGTTTTCATTTTACTTTATTTTCCATAGTTTTTTGATTAACTGACTCTTTTGTTATTATAAAATGAGTTTTTTATCTGATACTACTCTTTTCTTTTATTATTGATATTAATATAGCACTCTAGCTTACTTTTGATTAGTGCTAATATAGGATATCTTTTTTTATCCTTTTACTTTCAAGTTATTTGTGTCATTATATTCTAAGTGCATTTCTTGGCTACAGCATGCAGTTTGGTCTTGCTTTTTATAGACTATAACACTATCTCCCTGTTAATTGAGTACTCAGACATTTATATTTAGTGTGGTTATTGATATCACTAGGTTTAAGTCTACCATCTTGTTATTTGTTTTTTGTGTGTCTCATTATTCTTTGTTTCCTTTTTCTCATTTCTGCTGTCTTCGTATGAAATGAATATTATTTTTGTGATTCCATTTCCTTTTTTGTCTTATTTGATCTTACTCTTTGTTATTTTAGTGATTGTATCAGAGTCTGTATATACATCCTTATCACAGACTACTTTCAAATTGTGATAGACCATTTCACATATAGTGCAAGAACCTTACAATAGTACACTTTCATTTTTCCCCTTTTACCTTGGTTCTGTTGTTGTCATATATCTTATTTTTACAAGTGTTTTTGAACAGTAAATGATTACTATTTTTGTTTAAAAGAACCACTTTGATTTTTAAGTGATTTAAATAATGAGAAAAAACTTTATGTATTACCATTTCTAGTGTTCTATCTTTATTATTTTGTGTAGATACACATTTCCATCTGGTGTCATTTTCCTTCCTCCTGAAGGACCTACTTTACTATAATTGGTAGTGTGGGTCTCCTTGCAATAAACTACTTCAGCTTTTGAATGTCTGAAAGAGACATTATCTCACTTACGTTTTCTGAAAGATATTTTTGCTAGGAATAAAATCTAGGTTTAAAGTTTTTATTTTTCTTTCAGTATTTTAAAGATGCTGCCCCACTGACTTCTTGCTTGCACCTTTTGTGATGACAAATCTACTGTCATCCTTATTTTTGTTCCTCTGAATGTAATGTGCTTTTTCCCCTGGCTGTTTTTTAAGATTTTTAAGATTTTTCTCTTTATCACTCTTTTCAAACAATTTGATTTTGTTGTACCTTGGTGTAATTTTCTTCATATTCATTGTGCTTGGGTTTTTATGAGCTTCTTGGATCTGGAAGCTTAGAGTTTTCATCAAATTGGGGGAATTCAGAGCCATTATTTCTTCTAATACTTTTTCTGTCCCTCTCTCTTCTTTTTCAAAGACTCCAGTTACACATACATTATGTCAGTTTTTATTTACTGATGATTTATATCTTCATTATGGGTTGTATTTTCCTGCTTCTTTTCATGCCTAATAATTTTTTATTGGATGCCAGCATTGTGAATTTTACCTAGTTGGTAAACGGTTATTTTTGTATTCTTCAAATTTGTTTTGAGACACGATTATCTGGAAACAATTTGATCACTTTAGGTCTTGCTTTTTAAATATTTATAAGGTAGTACTAGAACAGAGCTCGATCTAGGGCTAATTATTTCTAACTATTGAAGCAAGGCCCTTCTGTGTATTCTATACAATTTTCCCTGAATCTTGAGGTTTTCTAGTCTGGCTGATGGAAATGGGCACTGCTTGTGGCCCTGTGTGAGCACCAGGCACTGTTAATTCTGATCCTGTTGAGTGCTTTGCTGACTTCAAGTAGTTCCCATATATATACCTCCTTATCAGTACTCAGCTGAACACTTGAGTAGGACCCTTTGCCAATCTCCTGAGTTCTCTTTCTGTGCAACTCTTTCTCTCTGTTACTGAAAACTCTTGCTGCCTTTGTCTCCCTGAACTCTTAGATCTGTCTTCTCAACTCAGAGTCCAACAGGCTCTGTACAAGTAACCCATTCCTGTGATGTGGCCTGGAAAGTCTCTGAAATCAACAAGCTGGGGTAATCATAGAGTTTATTTCCTTCACTTCCTATCTCTCAATGGACATCATCCTTCTTCACCTAATATCCAGTGTTTTGCCAACTGTTATTTCATAGATTTTTGTTTTCTTAGTTGTTTCAATCTGGAAAGTAAATTTGACCCCTTGCTCCATCATGGCCAGAAGGCAACATCCCATCATTTATCTTAAAAAAATAGTCAGAAAATACTGCTAGTATAAAACACCAGACTTACAGTAATTTCTGTATTGATTTCACATAAAACATATGCTTATCTATATCTTTACCTCATGTCATATAAAAAAGATGGCATCTGATGACTCTATATGGCTGAGACTCATGTTGCCATAACTGCATGATCCAATGTCTCCCTGAAATCTGGCCCAGAAGCCTACACAATTACTCATGAACCATACCTGCCAGAAGCTGTGATTCTGGTTTTTATCTGGATTCCCAATGATGACTAGAGTGATATAGCAAGGTGAGTATTTCATCATTTGCTACTTGAGTGATTTGTTGTTCTCTCGTACATGTCCCAAAACAATGTTTAAAGTATCATTTCCTTAAAAATCAAATTGCTCCCTTCTTAGTTTAAAAGGTTTTGTTAAAAATACCAAGTTATACTAAACGCTTCAAGTATTCTCAATTACAATGTTATACAGTATAATAAAAGTCTACTTTTACCACCACTTGGAATGAATGAATATGAAATTATCATTTATGTTTGTAAATCCTCTATGAATAAAACTTGTAATAGAACCTAACTTGTAGCATGTACAGTATTTTAATAAACTCTATTTTTTACAAGAGTTTTAGTTTTACAGAAAAATTGCAAGGATAGTACAGAGTTACCACGTATCCCATACCTATTTTCCCCTGTTATTAACATTTTACATTAGTAGGTACATTTGTTACAATTAATAAACCAATATTAATATGCTACTATTAATTAAAGTCCATGTTTATTCAGATTTCCTTACTTTTAGCCTAATATTCCTTCTCTGTTCCAGGATCCTATCCAGGGTCCCCTGTAACATTTAGTCATATATCCTCAACTCCTCTCAGCTATGAGAGTTTCTCACACTTTTCTTGTTTTTGATAGCTGTGACAGTTTTAAGGAGTACTGGTTAGACGTATTTGTAGAATGTCCCTGACTTGAAACTTGTCTGATTTCGGGGTTATAAGTTTTGGGGAAAAATAACAGAAATGCCATTTTCATTACATCATGTCAAGTTCACATATTATCTCTATGACTTATCACTGTTGATGCTAATTTTGATCACCTGACTGAGGTAGCGTTTGTCAGGTTTCTCCACTATAAACTTACTCCTTTTTCTCTGTTTCCCTGTAGCAGTCTTCCAGTCACTATGCAAGCCCATACCTAAAGAGTGAAAAGTTATATTCTGCCTCCTTGAGGGCAGAGTACATAAATTATTTGGAATTCTTCTGTATGGGAGATTTGTGTTTTCTCTCCCATTTATTTATTTATTCAATTATTTATTTATATCAGTATAGGCTCATATATATTTATTTATACTTGGGTTATAATTCAATTCTGTTTTGTTGCTCCAGTAGTTCCAGCTTTGACCACTGGGAGCGCTTGCAGCTCCTGTGACTTACAATTTTTTAAACTACAATAAAACCTTCAACATGACTATTCTATGCAGTGACTAAATTACTCCTTAAGATTAAGATAGGCACTCAGGGAGATATATTACTTTTAGGTAATGCATTAAATGATATTCTGGTTGTCTGAAAGAATTCATCTGACAAGAAGTGAATTAAAGACTAGGGAGAAAGGGCCCATTATGTAGCAAATATTTTAAGAAACTAATGAAATAGAAAAACAAACTGAAAAAAACAAACCTTTTAAAGCAAATCTATAAATGGCTTCACATGCTTTAGCCAAAATTTCTTCTTCTGGAGAATTAAGCATTAACACCACAGTTGCTGCTTTTTTGCTTTCAATCGTTAATGGATCAAACTGAAATGTAGAGAACAATGTCAGGTTCACATATGAGCTTTAAAAAACACATAAAAAATGAACAGTGTCTAGAAACTTGAAGAGAATATAATCATACAAAAAGGATGTGGTCACTGCCCACGAAGTGCACTGTAAAGTTTTTATTTAAAAAACAAAAAAAAAAACATTGCTGATAGGGCGCCTGGGTTGCTCAGTTGGTTAAGCGTCTGCCTTCAGCTCAGGTCGTGATCCCAGGGTCCTGGGATCAGGCCCCACGTCATCGGGCTCCCTGCTCAGTGGGGAGTCTGCTTCTCTTTCTCCCTCTGCCTGCCAATCCCCCTGCTTGTACTCTCTCTCTGTCAAATAAATTAACAAAATCTTTAAAAAATTGTTTAAAAAAACAAAACACAACAAAACATAGCTGATAGATAGTTGCCAGTGCTGGTGGCTTTGGAATTCCTGGGGTAATGGCAGGAAGAGCAAAGCATTTTGGAATCTGACAGATCTAGTCTCTGAACTTAGCCACATGGAATCAAACAAGTTACTTAAACTGCTAGAATTTCAGTTTCCTTTTCTGTATAATGAGTATATAATACCTATTCTCCCCAAAGGATCAAGGAGAAGATTAGAGATCATATATGGAAAGCCCTTAGCACACTGTCCGGCACATAATAGATGATCATTAAATAACATATACTAGCATAATTCTCAGTTGATACAAAAGAATCCTTGAGTGCCTATATATATTAGATGTTCTGACAGTCCTAATAATCAGTACCTGCTTCTAATCACTACTCTTTCTAAGAAAACAGAAATTACATACATGAAATAACTAAAGGCACTAGAAAACCACATATAACAAATTGTAAAATTGGATAAAATCTGAAACAGGGCAAATGGTGACAAATGGTAATATGGTGTAAAGAAAAAGTATAGAGCTCTAGGAAGATCTCTGTCGTGTTATGAGATCTTGAGAATTCATGGGCAGCCAAAGTGCACAACAACAAATTCATGGCTCCTAGGGGTTTTCTTTGGTCAAGGCTAAAACCTTGTAAATTATTACACCATTTTTCTTCCATTTCCAGAGACTGGTGAAGGAGGGTGGTCTGCTTATGTTAAAGGGAAAAAAATGAATTTCAAAGTTTTAGCTGGCTCTTTGTGTTGGCCCTTCCTAAATGGACATCTTATTATGTCTGGGGCTATAACAAAAATTGGTGTTCAGTTTCAGGCTGAGAATGGAGGGACAGAGTACTCTGAGTAAGGAAGCATAATTGTGTGACGTTGGGAGAGTGAAGAAGACAAAGAAGAGAGCAGTAAGCAATTACCTAAAAGGGCACAGCTGAGATAAAAATCCCCCTTGCAGGGGAAATGACTGTTGGATTTCGGGACTGCGTTATCTAACATACAAATTAAAGCTGTTTGTGTATGTCTTACTCTATACTAGAAACTGTAAGAGTTACCAAAGTCACAGTGTTTGTTCTCAAGCCTCTTGGACTCTTTCTGGGGAGATAAAACTTCATTAAAAGTCTGCCAGGGGTGCCTGGTGGCTCTGTCGGTTAAGCATCTGCTTTCGGCTCAGGTCATGATCTCAGGGTTTTAGGATCGAGCCCTGCCTCAGGCTCCCTGATCAACGGGAGTCTGCTTCTTCCTCTCCCTCTGCCGCTTCCCCTGCTTGTGTTCTCTCTCTTTGTCATAAATAAATTTAAAAATCTTAAAAAAAAAAAAAGTCTGCCACATGCATCAAGCTTACGGCACTTGTGGGTTTCCAGTGACATGAACCAGTGAGAAAAGAGGGCCCCTCTAGCACAGCCCAGAGCAATGGTAAAGACACAGGCTCCAACACTGATCAGAAGAGCACAATGACTCAGAAATCCACAGAAATTTTGAGGGAGGGACTTCTGAAACTATTTGGGGATGGAGGCTTGAAAACCACCAGGCAAGTGTATTAACTATATATTTAAACAAATTACTTGGTAAATGCTCCAGCCAAAACAAGAAAAACAAAATATAAAAACAAGAGTAGTAGATCAATAAATACAATAAAATATATAGTTAAGCTGAATGATAGTGATGTTGTGAATCACAGTGTAAATTCTTAATGATTTCTGAAGTAATGATGACACATTATGAAAAAAAATTAATAATGACTTGGAATTAAAATTCTAGAAATTTTTCAACAAAGCTCATGTAAAGGAAATAGGATTGTTTTGGTAAAGAGAATGAGATTATTGCCTAGTAATTTATTTTTACATTGATATAAAAAACAGCCTTAAATATGTGTTTAATAGGCTACAGATAAGTAGAGGTTCCAAATTACCCAAAGGAAAGGGTAACAAATGAAAGTTCCTCAATTGAGAAAAAGGGAAGAAAAATATAAAAGAGACACAACATGAAAATACAGCAAAGAAACAACTTAACCGAAAAATAAACCTTAAACTTAAAATAAAATGATAGGAATAAAATCAAATATATCAATGGCCAAAATAAACACCAACAGGGCAAATAGATGGCATTAACTAAGATTGTCAGATTGAGTTAAAAAGCAAAATCTACTCTGTTTTTTTGTATATTGGTGAATATTTCTTCCACTTGATCTTACGGAAGATAAATTCAGATCTAAGATACAGATCATTTCTATCACGTCTTCACGCCCCTTCCCCCTCCAAAAAACCCCAGAAAGATCATCGTTATGTGACTTCTAAAATCATCAGTTTTTTCTGTTCTTGAACTTTATATAAAGAGAATCATAGAACATGACTTCTTTCACCTGTGCCTTCTCTAGCACGGCACAATGTCTCTGAGATTCATTCACATTTTTGTACTACTAAGTCATACTTTCCATAGCTGTATGTTATTCCGTTGGGTTTTTTCTACCAACTTGGGTTCTTTTCTACCAGCTGGAGGCTATCATGAACAAAGCTCCAGTGACTATTCTTGCACATGACTTTTTGTGGAGAGATATATATATATATATATATATATGCCTTCATTTCCCTTGGGTATATGCCTAGGCATGGATTTGATGAGTCATAGGTTAGATACGTATTTACCTATCATAGATACTGTTGAACAGTTTCCTAAAGTGGTTTTATCAATTTATGTTCCCACTAGTTATAAATAAGAGTTCCAGTTGTTCCACATCCTCACCAATCCTTGGTATTGTCAGTCTTTTTAATTTGCCTCTCCACAGCTCTTAGATGATATTTTTAAATCAATCTGCTGTTCATGGTTGTTGCCGTGGAAGAAATGCTCCACTGCTCTCTACTACTGTTACTACTACTACTACCACATCCTGGCCTGAAGCAGAAGCATTCCAGTTACTTTTTAAAATCCTCTTACGTCCCTTCTACTGACTCTGACTCAATACATTCATCTATCTCTCAGCTTTGTCTTCTGCCATTATGCTTGATACTCTTATCAAATTTTCTTTGCTTCCTCACAGATAGGCTTCCTGTAGCACCCACAGTGTTCAGTCTTTGAGGATTTCTTGGTAGCCAACAAGCAAATGGTGAAAGATAAAGCTTCACTGTTGAGCTACCCCCACTACAACTATTCCTCCTCCTCACTGGGGTCCCCACCCCATTCAGTCCCTCTACTGCCACTTCAGCTTTCTCGTTTCTTCACTTTACTTCTTATCCTGCTTAGATTTCATGATCTATTATTTTAATAACACTCCTGCCAAACCCTAAATAAACCTTTGTGTCCTTCTGTCTTCTCATCAAATCAATTTTAGAATACCCCAACCATGAAGAAACACTATGATTTTCCTTCTTCGCATTTGTGCCCAAGTATCTGAACATTCTTAGAGCATGTTAAACTATGGGGGAAAATCCGTATTACTGTAAATGCATGATCAACCACTTCACAAGAGCCTCACATACTCACAGGAGCCTCTGCACATATTCTTCTACATGAAAGAAAATGTTTCTCCTACTATCTAAGCCCAATATCTAATGTGTTCATTCATTTAATTCACTCATTCATTCAATAAACACTCATTCAACCCCTAATAAGTGCATTTCACTGAGAAGAGTACATTAACCATGCCCCCACTCTCACAGAACGTACATATTCCCAGTTATGTCATACCATCAACCATCCCTTTTTTCTCTGGAGTAGTTACCTTTGTCTTAACAATTAAATTATTCCCATTACTTCGTTTGAGTCCACTTTACAGAGAGCCAATTTAGATTCAGTAAAATGCACGTAAGTGTAAGTTTGATGAGTTTTAATAAATGTGTATGTACGTATAACCAAAGATATGTGGAACTTTCCATTACCCCAAAATATTCACTCCCGCCTCCCTGCAGTTGATTCCCTTTTCCCATATCCACTCTAGGCAACCACTGATCTGCCTTGTTTCACTATAGATTAATTTTGACCGTTTAATGTGAAATTATTACATAGGTACACTTTATGTATGGCTCCTTTCATTTGGCAGAACACTTACGAGATTCGTTCAGACTGTTCTATGTATCAGTGATTTATTCCTTTTTACTGTTGAGTGGTCTCTCATTATATGAATACAACACAATTTGTTTATTCAATTAGCTGATGTACCTTTGGGTTGTTTCCATTTGGGACCATTATGAATAAAGCTGCAACGGCATTTTCATATAAGTCTCCTTGTAGATAATATGTTTTCATTTCTCTTGAGTAAATACCTAGGAGTAGAATTTCTGGCTTGTCTGGTAGTGTATGTTTAACTTTACAAAACATAATAATAATAATACTTTTTCCAAAGTAGTTTTACAATCTTGTGTTCCTACCAGCAATGTATCTACATCCAACAAGTATATCTCTTCATTTATTCATCTTCCTTAATTTGTCTCAGCAATGTTTTATAGTTTTCAGCATATAAGCATTGCATTTATTTTGTTAAACTTATCTCTAAATATTTCATTATTTTTTATGCTAATGGCAAATGATATCTTTTTTTCTTCATGTATTTTAAACAAGTGCTATTAGGTGAGCAACATTTAGGACCATTTTTTCCTCTTACAAATGAACCTTTTCATTATGATGATACATATCTCTTTTACTCTGGGAATATTATTTGCCCAGTAATATAATTCTTCTAGTATTAATATAGGCACTCCATCATTCTTATGATTATTTCAGTATATCTTTTCCCATATTTTTACTTTTAACCTATCCATAGCTTTATATTGAAAGGCGATTTCTTGTAGACAGCTTATAGTTTGGATCTTGCTTTTTTATTCAGTTTGACAGTCTCTCACTTTTAATTGGAGTATTAAATCATTTACATTTAATATAGTCATGGATATGACTGGGTTTTAATGGACCATCCTGCTAGTTGTTTTCTCTTTTTCTCATTTGGTCCTTGGTTCCTTTTTTCCTGTCTTCTTTTGGATAATTGAATTTTTTTAGTGTCCAGTTTTCCCAGTTATGTTATACCATTAATCATCCCTTTTTCTCTTGAGTAGTCACCTTTCTCCTACTATCAACGGAGTTTTCTTCTGATCACGGGTCACATTTTTCTTTGCATATATAATAATTTTTATTGGCAACTAAACATTGTGAAAATGATGTTGTTAAGTGTCTGGATTCTTTTGGGGGGGGGTTCTCTTAAAGGATGTTGAATTTTGTTCTGTTAGACAGTTGTTTCATTTATGGTTCAGCTTGATCTATTTAAGGCCTGTTTTAAAGCCTTATTACAGCAGGTCTGAGGAAGCCTTTGCTCTAGGGCTGGATTAGACATACTGCTACTAAGGCATGACCTTGCTGGGGGCTCTATTTAATACCCCAGATGTTCAATAAGATCTCTCCAATCTTTTTGGATCAAAATCAGAATGTCTTCCAGACCTATAGGAGTCTAAAAATTATGCAGCTTACATCTCCCTGATAGTTGTTCGTGCCTGTTCTTTGTCATGAGCAGGAGTTTCACCCTGTGCAGCTTAGACTTCAAAGAATCAAGAGGACCATTAACCAAATTTCTGGAGCTATTCTTCTATGTATTTCCCTCCCCTCTGGCACTCTGCCCTGCAAATTCCAGCCACCTTAGCCTCTCTAAACTCTAGCTTCTCAAAACTCTCTTATTTTAAAACAAAAATAGTCTTTCCCTAGATGTTAATCACCTTCCAGATGCTATCCTATCTCTCCTTCCCTTTTAATCAAAATTTTTATGAACTATTGATTTTTCTCCATTTTCTCCCTCTCACATGTCCTGCTGAACATCTCTAAACTGACTTTCATCCTCATCAGTTCACCAAAATAGTTCTAAGACCATCATCAGTGATCAGCATGTCACCTACCACTTCTTGACATTTTTGTCTCATTTCTAGAGAATTAAAATAATAAATAATACTTGAAACTATAGAAGTTTAAGGCTTACTTTAATTATTACGCCTCCATCTTTCTAGATTAATTTTTTATTGCTTTTTATTCATGGTAGTTTGGGTATTGAAAATCCTTGTTTTTTGTTGTTGTTGTTTGGGAGGAGTTGTTTTGTTTAATTTTTTCACAGCTATATTCCTCTGAACTTCCCTATAAGAGCACTTAATACACTGCATCGTTTCCTTAGTCTGTCTTGATCAGTATTTTTACCATCATTTATTCAGTTGCTCATGCCAAAAACCTTAAAACACCTCCCAACTCCTCTTCTACTCACACCCCACATGTAGTCCATCAGCAAATCCTATCAATTCTACGCTCCACATGGATCCTCACTATGGCCACTTCTTGCCTTCTCCATAGTTACCACCCGGGCCTACCGCATAGTTTATGGCTCCTCTGTAAGAGCCTCCAAACTGGTCTTCCAGTTTTCACTTTTCTTTCCCATTGTAGCTAGAATGATCTTACGCTTTTTGTTTTAGATATAAATGAGATGTCACTAATTCTCTACTTGTAACCTTCCACTGGATTCCCCTTTTTGCACATTAGAAAAAAATCCAACCTCCTTAAAAGAGCCGAAAAAGCCCAACATGATCCCCACCATTCCACCACCTTTGGTACCTACCTTCTACTCCCTGCTTTCTAATTTCCCGTCATACCAACCTTCTTGGCATTCCTCACGCATACTAAGTAAGGCCTTCGTTATTATTTTCTGGCTGGGGATATTTGCATAGCATACGTCCTCCTTCCATCTGTCTTTCTTAAGTGTGACCCCACTGAGAAAGCTTGCCCTGAGAGGGGAATTTTATTTAAAGTAGCCTGATCACTCTCCGTCCTTATATCCTACTTTATTTTTCCTCATCGATCTTATTGCTCCCTGAATTATATTATTACTTGTTAAGTTATTATTTGACTGCTTCCTCCAACTAGACTATTTGCTATTCTGGTATTTCAATATTTTTTCAGCTGACTTTATAAGCATGTGAATAAATATGCCACGTTAAAACAAGGATATGTCATGACACAATGACTACAATTGTCAAAGGAGTACATGAACATGTATTTAAACTAAAACTATCATAAATATCTTGAATCCTTCTTTAATGGTTGAGAAGACCCTTCAGTATTTTGCCATGTCTTCCAGTCATCATTAAGAAAAAGGTGATATGAGGTACAAGAAGCTTAACAGGAAGATTCAAACTGAGAGTTACAATCTAAAGAGCTGTCGAAGGAGGAGACACACCAATATTTGGCACAGAGTGAAGAAACTTGGCATGACATTTGTTTCTCCTACAGAGCCTACAGCATTATAGTAATTTTTTATTTAAAAAGGTGCTGAGAATAAAATGATAGCTATAACAGAATGCCACACAACTAAATAAATAATACTGTGCTGTAATTACATATGCCATCTGCTTTCCTGTGAGGAACTCACAGTCAGTCACCAACAAGCTGGTTGTGAAATTATAATTTCACGCTCTATACAAAATAAATGATGAACAAAAGTTATTTATAGAAAGAGTGAAATAAAGGGGAAGGATTTGGGCCAAAATTTGAATTTTAAGCTCAGTCAATTCGAGAAGCCGTAGACTTAGAGAGATATTTTTATATCTCTGTTAAGGAAACAAGATTGTCTAGAATAGTGCTGCCCAGTGGAATTTCAATGATGGAAATGTTCTGATTCTGCATCGTTCAATACAGCAGTCAAAAGCCACGTGGGGCATCGGAGCACTTGAAGTGTGATGTGACTGAGGAACTGAATTTTTCATTTAATTTTTAGTTGTTAATTTTGATTGATTTAACTTTAATTATTATAAATTTAAATTTAAATAACCACATGTGGCTAGTGACTACTACATTAGCACAGGTCTAAAAGAATGCAAAATTATAAAGCTGAACTCAGTGAAAATATATAAATCATGACAGTTTAGTGATTTTTATGGTACCAATAAGGGCAAATAAAAGGCTTTTTTGATGTCTGTTGGAATGTGTTTACTACATCAGTGGTCTCAGATCACAAGGAACCAATTACACAGGAAAAGAGAGACAGATAAACAGAAGGAAGCAGACTACCACCCGAGTCCGAACTTCTAGTAGAGAACATCTAGACATCAGTTAAAATCTGCTAAAAAGTGTAAAAATTAAAATGCAAACAGCTAGGGGCGCCTGGGTGGCACAGCGGTTGGGCGTCTGCCTTCGGCTCAGGGCGTGATCCTGGCGTTGTGGGATTGAGCCCCACATCAGGCTCTTCTGCTATGAGCCTGCTTCTTCCTCTCCCACTCCCCCTGCTTGTGTTCCCTCTCTCACTGGCTGTCTCTATCTCTGTCGAATAAATAAATAAAATCTTTAAAAAAAAATAAAATAAAATGCAAACAGCTAAAATCGTCTCTAGTTTTCTTAATAACCTGAATTAAAGTAAAAGTTCAGAGCCAGATAAGCAAGCTGATAGTTGTTTATACAGTTTGTATATGTTTATTAATTTATTCTAATTTTTATTTAGTCACATTTTGTTTATCTGTAATGAGGGTGAAAGACAGGAAAATAAATTCCCATGAAGCTTCATTTCTGAAATAAGTCCAGGTAGTTTTGGCAGTCGGTGACAGAATATTAAGGGTTGCATTCTGAGGCTGATGAAAGCATCCTGGAGGAACAAGACCCTGGAGACATCTGCCTCTTGCAAGGAACTGGGTTTGGTTGCCCAGCTGAGGGCATTGCTACTGCCTGTCGCTCTGAGTCAAAGCTCACTGAGCTTATCTCCCCCATATGCACCGAACTACAGAGAGAAGGTGCTGACCCATTAACATAAATGTTCAGTTAACTTGATACTTATTGAGATTCCAGAACCAGAGCATAGTCCCTTTTGAGTTTAGATGCTGTGGATTTATCCACTGAAACTCAATTTCCTCTGAAATATTAAGAAAATAAAAGTTCCATGCTCATCAACTTGAAGACCATGAATCATGACGGCCACACCACAGGCCACTGGGAACTTCAGTGGTCCACTAGTCTTCCACAGCTGATCTCCCTGCCTCCTTTGACAATTCATAAAAATTCTAGTGTTATAGAGTGATGAAGAGCACCCTCAACTACATCATTCTTTTACTAATGCCAAGGACTGTTCCAAGCATCTTATATTTATCTAACCTTGCCTCATTGCTGTGAGTAGATATGAAGTGGATATCAATTCATCCTCACTGGAGTATACAGAGGTTGGGAACTTTGCCCCAGATCATAAACGGTGGATGATGGAGTAAGGATTCAGTCTCTGGAAGTATAACTCGGAGCCTATATTCTTTGTCACTGAATATCCTGCCTTGTATTAAATATTGCTACTAAGGTCGTTTGCTAGTAACTCTCTTATGCAATCACTCCACAGAAAGTTTGCCTTTTATTTCAACCACCACAAACAAGCTTTCAGCCAGACATGGAAAAGATGCGGGGAGGGAGAATATAGTTACATGGCCCGTTCTAGCTGGATCCTCCCCACATCTAAGCATCTTCTTAGCTAGTGGTCACTTTGATGAGAAGGAATGGAGGTCAATAAACCATATAGGCACATATTAAGTGTATGTTTTCACAATGAGAAAATTAGAAAAGGCAAAAGGAGCTTCTTGTTTTAACTGAACATTCTTCTTTCTGTCCCCATTACCCATTTTAAATAGTAGATGAAAGACTCATAAAAGACTAATAAAAATACAAACCTTTGGAAATAATGTTTTTAGGAACTCCATCAGGAAGTTGTTATTAGTTGACACGGAAAGTTTATTTTCTTAAGCAGTTATATATCCATGTTTTAAATTTGGTTTTCCTTTAAAATTTGTACAAGAAAACTTTTGTAGACTTTAAAAGGTACACCTTGGAAAAAATTCCAAGTTCAGATAGCTTAAACTGTGGCATACTGTTTTGAAGTATTTGACTTTACAAGATAGAAAGTGGTTACATACTTTCACCCTAATCTATCAGCTTTATTAACATAAAGTCAGAGTAGGGGAAGGATGGAAGGATCTTGAGGAAAGGCAATAGCCAAGGACCACATGGTAACTCTAACATGTCTTTTTTTTTTTTTTTTTTGGTCTCACTCTATTTTTTTAAAATATAATTAACAGTGTTATATTAGTTTCAGGTCTACAATATAATGATTCAACAATTCTATAAATTTCTCAGTGCTCATCAAGATAAATGTACTCTTTAATCCCCTTTATCTCATCCACTCCCACCTACCTCCCCTCTGGCAACCACCAATTTGTTCTCCGAATTTAAAGTCTGTTTTTTTTGTTTGTCTCTTGTTTTGCTTTATTCATTTGGTTCTTTTCTTATATTCCATGTATGACCGAAGTCATTAGGTATTTGTCTTTCTTTGTCTGACTTACTTCACTTAGCATTATATCCTCTAGGTCCTTCCATGTTGTTGCAATCAGCAAGATCACATTCCTTTTATAGCTGAGTAATATTCCATTGAATATATATATGCAATGGAATATTTTATATATATATATATATGCATCTTCTCTATCCATTCATCTATGGAGAGATACTTGATGCAATCCCTATCAAAATACCAGCAACATTTTTCACAGAACTAAAACAAATAATACTAAAATGTGTATGGAACCACAAAATATCTCAAACAGCCAAAGCAATCTTGAGAAAGAAGAACAAAGCTGCAGTTATAACAATCCCAGATTTCAAGATGTACTACAGCTTTGTAGTCATCAAAACAGTATGGTACTGGCACAAAAATAAGACACATAGATCAATGGAACAGATAAGAGCCCAGAAATAAACCCATGCTTCTATGGTCAATTACTCTTCATCATAGCAGGCAAGAATACACATGGGGAAAAGGCAGTCTCTTCAACAAATGGTGCAGGGAAAACTGGACAGCTACATGGAAAAGAATGAAACTGGACTACTTTCTTACACCATACACAAAAATAAACTCAAGTGGATTAAAGACCTAAATATGAGACCTGAAACCATAAAACTCCCAGAAGAAAACACAGGCAGTAATTTCTTTGACATTGGCTATTACACACGCTTTGGCTGTCCCTAAATCTACTGTGAACTGAGGAAACAAGACCTAGATGTCTGGTAACGCTAGGATTAAAACTGTTTTTCAAGTCGTTGACTGTGCCCTGCAAGGACTGGAGTACAGAGGACAATGCAAGCAAGACATTGCAAAATTACAGAAAGTGTATTAGGCAAATATATCTATTGTTTAATAGTCTAATTTTAATCAGACAGTGTTTGTCGGCAAGTACTGTGTTCATTAGTCCACTTCTCAGTAATAAGACGTCAATAATGCTATTGTGTGGGGCACCTGACTGACCCAGTCAGTGGAGCGTGCAACTCTTGATCTTGGGGTTGTGAGCTTGAGCCTCACGTTGGGTGTAGAGATTACTTAAAAATAAAATCTTGGGACACCTAGATGGCTCAGTTGGTTAAGTGTCTGACTCTTGATTTGGGCTCAGGTCATGAACTCAGGGTCCTGAGATGGAGCCCCTGTCAGGCTCCGCACTTAGCAGGGAGTCTGCTTGAGATTCTTTCCCTTCCCCCTCTGCCCTCCCTCTGCGTGCTCGCCCTCTCTTTCCCCTTAGATAGGTAGGTAGGTAGATAGATAGATAGATAGATAGATAGATAGATAGATAGATACATAAATAAATAATAAAAAGTGGTAATGCAAACTTGGAATGCAATGAAAAAAAAACGAGAATTTGGAATGTTTTAGGAGTATGTCCAAAGGGAGAGCAACTAGAACGATGAAAATGCATCATGAACCACAATGACCCTCTATCTCTACAAAGCCTTCCTAAACCTGGGCAGACAGATGCTTCCGCAGTCTTTTCTCCCAACTTACTGAAGGATCATACATAAGAAGTTACATAGGGGTGTGTGTGTGTGTGTGTGTGTGTGAGAGAGAGAGAGAGAGAGAGAGAGAGAGTCTAAAGGAGTCCCATAATAATAGGTTTATTTACTAGTGTTAACTATTTGCCAGGTACTGAAAACTTGGTGTGCCTTATTTCATTTTCATTCCTACAATGGCCAAAATGAATTGGACATTACAATTTGCATTGAAGAAATTTTTTTAAAAACTGAAATAACTCAGCCGCATTTAGCAACTATGCCAAATAACACAGTTCATGAGAGGCAGCGTTGGGACGTGGGTCAGATTTGTAACCACAAAGCTCCAGTGCTGTTGAGAAGGTCCTGCACTAAGCTCAGCTTCCCTCAAACTATAAAATCCTGACAGTCTACTGACTGACTATAAGCATTTTTTATTCACATTTTATTTGAAGAAAATTACACCAAATGTCTGTTTCAAAATAAGTTTCTAAACTGAAAGCTGTCCAAGTTCATTTTCTATTTTTAACACAATCTTTTGGTAAGTCGTAAACTTTAAAGAAGTAAGATAAAACCATGCTTTTAAAAGAGAGACAGGGTTTTGTGTTGTAGGCAATGCGTTACTCAAATATTTGGAATAGAAAAGGAGGATGAACCCACACTTTTCTCCGCATAAAACTGGAAAATACAAGACTTTTTTTTTTTTAATATTTTATTTATTTATTCAACAGAGATAGAGACAGCCAGCGAGAGAGGGAACACAAGCAGGGGGAGTGAGAGAGGAAGAAGCAGGCTCATAGCAGAGGAGCCTAATGTGGGGCTCGATCCCAGAACACTGGGATCACGCCCTGAGCCGAAGGCAGACGCTTAACCGCTGTGCCACCCAGGCACCCCTGGAAAATACAAGACTTCTGATGTCCAAATGGTCGTCTGCAGACAACCTTATACACCTATCTAGCGGCTACGGCGTAAACTCTAGTTGTTCTTGAAAACTCACTTGGATGATTAACATTAATGAGAGACAGGCAAATATAAATTTAAAATATTTAAAAGAACAAACCAAAACTATTTGTTCATTAGCTAGGCTTATAAACATGCCATCCACATACTGGAAAAGCTAATAATTACTCTCTAATTGTGCTAATTATGTAATGACAACATTGTAAATGTTTGTTTATATAATGTTAGATTTCTCTAACTAATCTTATCATTAGTCAGACTTTGGACTTCTGCCACTGTGTACTCATGTATATACGGGTATGTGCCAAACTGTTTGAACAATTTATTTTTAAAACTGGTTGTTAATGTGCTACTATAATATTCAAATCAGAAACTTACCACATCCTTAGGAGGTGGTTCTGCTTCCTTCTTTATCTTTTTACCCATTCTGGAAAAAGATGCAATAAACAGTTAAAAGTGTCATTTGTAGGGGTGCCTGGGCAGGTCAGTCGATTAAGCATCTGACTCTTGATCTCAGCTCAGGTCTTGATCTCAGGGTTGTGAGTTCAGGCCCCATGTTACCTATGCCCTTAGAAGGAGACTTATTTTCTCATTTTAATTTTACCTGAAAAGAGACTATGCAATACATGTAAAAATTATTGTACATGTACAAATATGTTACCCACATTCAACTCTACCTATTTCAAATCTACAATTTTTAAGGAACTTATTGATAAGATTGTTGAGCATTAGTCCTGGCTGCCAGTTTGTAAGGAAGAGAATACATCGTGATATCATTTTTACTTACATAACAGGAAACAGTTTACCATGCTTACAGCTCATTTATGGAGGGTTTGGGAGACTAAATCCAAGTTACTTTTGCGATCTGCAAGAATGTTTTGCCACAAAGGGATGGATTTTTGTCTGCTTTCTCACATTGGTCTATCCCAACAGTGTCTGGTATATAACAGGCATCTGATATTTATAAAAATCATTAACTGTTTTTCCTGGGAGTATGGTTTTATGAATGATACCCAAGACATACCCCTCCAAACGAACATTTGTGTCATTTTCTCAGATAACCAAAAGTTTTTCTAATATAATCCATAGCTCAATTTAAAAAAGTAATTGAGAACCTGAAGAGATGTATTCTGGGGAAATTGGGGTTACTGCTTGCAAGACCCTCTTCCACCTGCCCTTGTATGTCCATGTCTGTGCAGGAAAAATGTCAGAGCATTGGTACTCATAGTTGATACACCACAGAGGAGTAACTCCATCTGGGTACAGAGAACTTACCAAGATGCTGCTGACTGTTAGAATAACCCCAGAAATCTTTTGAATTTTCCCCAATGAGAGTTTGTGGGGCTATGGTTGGCATTTGCACAATCTCAGATGATATAAACTAGTCTCGAGGAAATTACTATAGTTTCCAGAGAAATTCTGGGAAGTCGAAAATCCTTGGAGAGAATCTACACTGTCAGAGTTAGTTCAGATAGTCTGTCAAGGCACAAATGCAACTCCTAGCATTAGAAACACTGACCAGAATTTATCATATATTTTAAAAAGCCACATGTTCATAGAAACTCATAGGGAGTTCTGAAAGACATCCAGGTCCCTAAGTTCAGGTCACATAAATTTCGTGATCTTTGAAGGTCTGGGCAAGTTTACGCTGTGACACACTAACCTCACATTATATCCAATATATTAAACATTAAAATGTACCCACATTTTCCATTAAATACAATTTTCATCATAAAAAGTTTTGAAATTAAGCATTTGAAATTATTCAGCAGTTTGTGCACCTGGAAATTCTTACAAAATGAGAAAAATTGTTTTCAAATGTAACTTAATATTAATAAAAAACTTTTAACATTAATTTTTCAATTTTCTTTTCATATTTTAGAGGTAATTTTTTTTCAAAATTCAAACATCTTTCATAGATGTTTAAAAAGCACAAAGACCCTAGACTTTGTGTCTATAATATTCCAAGCAGATGCACAGAAATTATTCTGGACAAATGAAAATCTATCCCACGATTAACCTCTAGGAAAAGAAATTGCATAGCTCTTTGCAACCAATTCCAAAATACGGCAGACTTTGATTTACATAAGAACTGCTTGTGAATAATGTTTGAGAAGGAACTGAATTACACCCACACAAAATTACTGTGGATCATCTGATTTTCACTTATGGAACTTATTTTTCCCATTCCAGGATAGTGGCTTTGAATAACTGCATATTGAAGAGTACAGAGGTTGGAATAGCCTTAACACGGGAGTATAGCAATGGAGCTGTTCCCAGGCAATACCATGAAGTAGGAAGCATTTAATTTGTGTTTTTATTGCCATATTGAGCATAATAGTGGGGGAGAAAGTGTACAACTGACAGAGAACCAGGACAATGAGCCTCAAGGATAACCCTAAGGTGTTTTTTTTTTAACTTTGTAAATCAACATTTCACTTAAAATCAACATGATATAACCAAATTACCTGTATTATTTTATTCTTAAAAAAATTTGTTTTCCTTTAAAGCTTGAGGTGTCAAATTAAGAAAATAAATCCCTTTGTTTGAAGCAAACCTGCTTTCCTCGACTATTTTACCACCTGCCCATTGATGATTTTTATTGTGCTAAAATAAACATACCATAACATTTACCATTTTAATCATATTTAAGTGCATAGCTCTGTGTCTACTGTCCACTTTAGAGGTAATACATTTCATTGCAGAAAATTTAGAAAACAAGGAAGGGCACATGGGATAAAAAAAAATCACTCAGGAAAAAACTCAGGGATATCAGTCCTATTTCAATATAGTTCCTTTTTTGTGTGTTTTCTATAGTGATTTAACCATCCTACCTGGATTTCTAGCCCGTATTCTCAACTTCCCTTCCTGGAACCATTTTCCTACTATATTCTTATACTAACGGACAAATTCATGAAAGCTCAGTCTCCATTTATTGCTCCAATCATCTCCAATGAATCAGTATTATGTCATTTAAAATAATACTGTAAAATCCACTATCTAGACCGTCGCCTATTGTTGAGCATTTGTTTCCAATTTCCTGTAATTATGGATAAGGCTGCAATGAACATTCTTAGACATAAAATGTTCATCCACATTCCGCAACTGCTTCTTTAAGATAAAGTAAAATAACTGGGTGAAAAGGCATGAACTTCACCGCATTGAGTACGAAAACAAATCTGCTTTATATGTGCACCTTCTCGATTATTAGAGAGGAGCCACATTTCCCCGCACAGATGTATCAATCATTTGTACTTCTTCGTGAACTTTCAGACTACATGACCTTAACTATTTGCCAATGAGGAGATATTTTTTGAGAAAACCTGAAGGAGAGGAGGAAGGGTACAACAAGGGGGACTAGCATCTTGAGTTGGTGAGAGTCAAGTAACGGAATGTTAGACCCTCAGATCCCCTCTACGGGCCTCAGTTTTGTCACCTGTTAAATGGAAGGCGGCCGGGATGCTTAGGAAACCCACCCGACCCCCGTCTAATACTGAGGGCATGGGGCAGACACCGACAACCTCTACAAGGTGTTCGTTCGTTCCCTCAGTTGCCCCAGATGTCCCCACCCGCGGGGCACCTTCTCCTTGCCCAAGTTCTGCTGGGACCTCGGCCCTGGACCTCTCCACACCGCAGGAGTAGCTGCGCAGCCGCACGCCTGCCTTTACCTGCCAGGAGATCCCTCAGAGCCGCGGCTCCTCGGACCCGTAGAACTGCACCCGCCGCTGCCGGCGCGCGCCTCCTAGGCCACTGTTGTTCTGGGTTGCTAGGCGACACCGGGCCGCGCCTGCGCGCGCATAGGGGCGCGCGCCTCCGCCCAGGAAGCTCGCGCTAGGCAGCCCGAGGCGCTCATTGTCCCGCTTTAGAAAAGCCGTCCGTAGGGGAAGGGCTGAGGCGTCCTTTCCTCCCTGATTCCCAGTGCTTTGAGGCAGGATAGACGTGAGACTCCTCCTCTTCCTAGTCGTGGCAGGCGAGCCCAGGTGAAAACAGTAGATCAGCGGGCAGCGCAGCCTCAGCTTCTAGCCAGCGGCCTGGCTCTGGATTCACATGCTGAGATGCCATTGCTTCCTCCTGAACACAGGCCTCAGCCAGAATCCTGCGGATGACTTCCAAATCGCCACTCCCTGTCCGCACTCCACGAAGCCGCGGACCTGCAGGGCCGACACCCTGCATGCACTAGGGTGTCTGGTCTGCCCTCGCAGAACTTATCTTGTCCCTTCAAAATCTCCTCTTCCACCTTTCTTTCCTCTTTATGCCATTCTTCCCAATGACCCAGACCTTCATTTCCCTTCTTCGTCGTCCACCCTCCCCTCCAATCAGCAGTTAAGTCAACTGGCTCCCTTCATTTTGTCTCAGATCTATTCCCTCTCTTCAGTCCTTACTGTCGCCCCAATCCACGTCATCCTTTTTGGCTCCTGATGACTTTGGTTCCTCTCTCCTTCCTATTCATTCACCATACCAGAGACAGATCAGCCTTCCAGAAATTATTGTTTTAGACATGTCAGCCCGCTACTCAAACTTCAGTTGGCTTCCTAAAATAAAGTCTGAACTCGTTAGCCTGGTATTCAAAACTGCCTGCCCCATCCCTGTTCGATTTGTGCAGCCCACCATTCTCCCACAACACCAGCCCCAGTCAAACTTAAACGGTTCCCCCAATTTTTCCATACTTTTCTCTTCTGGATTTTGCTCGCTGTCCCTTCATCATTTCATCTATTCCACAAATATTTATTAAGCATCTACTATTTGCCAGGTCATGTGCAACTTGTGTAACTCCTGGAATATTCTTTCATTTCTCCTTAAGCCCAGCTCAAATGCCGTCTTCATAAAATACTCTTTGATTGACTTTAGCAAAAAAAAAAAAAAAAAAAAAAAAATCTCTCCCTCTCCTGAATTCTTCTCAGACTTTTAAAACTTCATCGCTTGCCTGCTTCTGCTGGTCCCCCAGCCAGAAGAGTGTTAGATGTTTCTTACAGTTGCTTTTTTCACATCCCTTTAATAAATTACCTGATAAATAGCCTCATACATATTTAAGAATTATTTGTATTAAATTTTCTATCAAATAACTTGTAATTTCTGTCTCCTGGTTGGACCTTGAGTAATACTCTCCTAGATCTTCAGCCTCTCCCTCTCTTCCAGCCTTCTCCCCTTCAATATAGGAACACTGTGAAGTCTGTTCTTTGCCTCATACAAAAAACAGAAACAAACAAACGAAAAAAAACCACCTTTCAACCTGTATTCCCTACTAGCTATCATTCTGTTTTTCTCTTTCTCTTCTTGACCATGAGTTTCCAAAACAGTAGCCTGCATTTGATATTTCTACATGTGTTAACCTCCATTCACTCTTCAAACCACAGTGCTCTAGTTTGGTCCCACTACTAAAACTACTCCAATCCATTGGCTGTTTCTTAGTCGTCTTCCTGGACCTTGACAGCTGCGTATAACACTCTTGATGATATCTCGTTCTTGAAACACCTTCCTTGGTTTCCTTATACTACTTGCTCTCGATCCTCCTCCTCCTTTTATGACCACTGTTTAAGATCTTTTCTATACAGACTTAAGTGTTGACATTTCCCAGGGTTCTGTCCCTGGTTCCCTTCTCATACTATATGCTTTTCCAGGGTGATCTTTATTTTTGTGACTTCAACTGCCATACACATAGCTCCCCAGCAGACTTCAATTCTGAGCTCTAGGTCCATATATCCTTCCTCCTACTGAAAAGCTCTACCTGGATGTCCACAGGCACCTCAAACATCAATACTACCTACTTAAACTTGTCATTTCCCTTTAGGAACATGTTTTTCTATTTATTAAGAGGTCCCACTACCCACCTAAATACCCAAGCATGAATTCTGAATGTCATTTTAGAACCATTCTCCTTCATATTCAGTTATGTGAATTCCCCTAAAACTCTCTTGAATTTATTCTCATCTTTCCATTCCCATAGTCCAAGTACTGAATGTCACCATCCTTTACCTGATTTCATCTAACAAGACTTCTGACAGGTCTATCACCCTCTAGCTTCATCCTAGCTTCAATCCACCTTCACCAAGATGACCAAAGTAATCTTTGTAATTTGTTTCCCTCCTTGTTGGCTCCCAATCACTCCACCACATGCATGATGAGATACAACAAGATTCTTAAATTAGCATTCAAGAGCTAATTCTGGCTGACTCCTCCATACTGCAATAGCTTCTCTAATCACTCAAAAAAAAAAAAAAAAAGGAAAGAAAAGAAAAGAAATGGCAAACTGCTCATAATTCTCCAAGTACACTATGACATTTTATGCCCTCACTCTCCTAATCAGGATGAAAACCATCTATTTGTCTTTCAAAATTTATCTTAGTCATGGGTTCCTCCAGAAAGTCTTCACTGGATTCTCCAAACATGGTGAAACATTTCTCATTTTTTGCCCCCGCTGTGCCTTACACTTGTCTGTTTCTGCTATTTTCATAAGATATTGTGATTTATTTGATATGTGTGTGTCTTCCCACATAGGGTCTTTCTAAATGTTCATAAATAACTAATATTTGTTGAATGTCCATATGAACCAAGCAGTGATGAAGTGGTTACGTGCATCATTAAATCCTCACAATAAGCCTTTTAGGTACAAATGATGTAATTAGCACAAGGCACTCTTCTAATTAGTGGCAGAGCCAGAACTTGAACCAAAGTCAGCTTGAATTTTATAGCCATGTTCTGAACCAATGCATCATACCAGCCCATTCTGAAAATACACTGTTATGACAAATTGCAGAGTTTTCATAAAGTACTTAGAGCTACTGTTTTAATTTTTTTTCCCACAACCTTAGTCTGTATTGTGCATGTCTATGTTTGGGGGTCCTTTTTATTTTAACATATATGGCTGGATGATATTTGACAAATGTTTATAGTTGTGTAACCATTATTACAATGAAGATGTAGAACATTTCCATCATCCCAAATTTCCTTCATGCCTCCTTGAAGTCAGACCTTTCCCTCTAACCCTCTTCTCCAGGAAAAACTGATCTGTTTTTCTCCCCATAATTTTGGATTTTTAGACTATCTTATAAATTGCACCAGGCAATATGCTGCCTCTTTTGTCTGGCATCTTAATTTAGCATAATGCTTTTGAGATTTGTCCATAGTTTGCATGTATCAGTAGCTTGTCTCTTTCTGTTGCTGAGTAGTATTCACTACATGGATATACAACATCCAATCACTGGTTGACGGACATTTGGGTTCTTTCCAGTTTTGGACTGTTATAAATAAATCTGCTCTAAACATTTATACACAGGTTTTTGTGTGAACATATGTTTCTCCTTCCTTGGGAAAATACCCAAAAATGGAATTTCTGGGTCTTATGCCATGTGTATGCTTGATGTTATGAGAACTTGCCAAACTGTTTTTCCAAAGGATCTATACTATATTTGCATACCCACCACCAATGAGTGAGCGATCCAATTGCTTCCTATGCTCTACAACACTTGATGTTGTCAGGCCTTTAAATTTTAGCCATTCTATTGGGTGTGTAGTGGTGCCTCCTCTTGGTTTTAATTTGCTTTTCCTTCGTGACTAATGATGAACTCATTCCGTGTTTTTGTTAGCCATGTCTATATCTTCTTTAGTGAAGTATCTGTTCAAATAGTTGTCCTGCTTTTACCGGGGTTGTTTGTCTTATTACTATTGACTCATAATAGTTCTCTATATATTCTGGATACAAGTCATTTATCATATATAATTTGAAAATATTTTCTGCCCACATTCATCATAGTGGAAAATTAAATTTAGAGACCATAATTTAAACACTACGGTTGCTCATTGCTACTGGGATGGTCATTGCTTCTAGGTCTTTTCAGAAGCCTGGTGAAGCTACAAATTCAGCACACGTTATAAATCAGAAATCTACAGATCCAGGCTGTGACTTCAAGAGATAAGATATTGTGTGGTAGTCATTGAAACTCTCTGGTTCTCTAGCCATGGCTTAAACTCAAAACCCTAAGCCTGTCATTTTCTGTCTCAGAACTAAATATAATTAGAAGTAATTCGCCCATTCTGCAACCCTTATGGTGCTTTTGTCCACCACACTGTGCTACAGCAGTAGCCACTTTGGTCCTGTCAAAACTGTCTCCAAAACGTACTTCCTTCTAGGAGACCACAGGTGACTGCCATCAGACATCCTCTCAAAGTAAACAGATCTCTTCACTATTTTCAAATTCACTCAGGTTATACAACCAGTTCCAGACTTACATCTTTGGACTTCTAAGGTCAGCAGCCACTTCTGGTAACAATTACTGTATCATCTGAAGTTTTGCTGTGGACAACAAAATCTATTAGTTGGTTGACAGGGAATTAGAGATTTATAGCATTGTTGCAAGGGCTGGAGGAACAGGTGCTAGGCTTTCAGAAATGACTTTCAAAACAGTACTGCAAAGCATTATCCACAATAGCCAAGACATGGAAACAAACTAAATGTCCATTGACAGATAAATGGATAAAGAAAATGTGTATCTATATTCAATGGAATACTATTCAGCCATAAAGAAGAATGAAATCCTGCCATTTGTGACAACATGGATGGACCTTGAGGGCATTATGCTAAGTGAGATAAGTCTGATGGAGAAAGACAAATACTGTATGATCTCACTTATATTTGGAATCTAAAAACATTGAACTCATAGAAACAGAGTAGAATGCTCATTGCCAGGGACCAAGGGGTTGGGAAAAATGGCGAGATGTTGGTCAAAGGGTACAGACATTCAGTTATAAGATGAATAAGCTCCATGGATCTAAGATAGAGCACGGTGACTGTAGCTAACAATAACTGTATTATATACTTAAAAGTTGTTATGAGGGTAAAGCTTTGATATTCTCACCACCACCACAACAACAATAAATGGTAATTATGTGAGGTGAAGGATATGTTAACTAACCTTATTGTGGTAATCATTTTACAATATGTATGTGTATCAAATCATCACATTGTACACTTTAAACTTATACAATGTTGTATGTCAATTACATCTCAAGAAATCTGGGAGCAAAATAAATATATTAATATATTAATAAATACGTAAATATATATCAGTATGTAAATATTTATATATAATAAATATATAAATAAATATATCTCAATAAATGTGGGGGCAAAAGTGGGCAACCAAGAAAGCCAAGGAATCAGAAAGCTTAAATCATGCAGAATAATGAGGATTATCTCAAATTCACATCTATGCTCTCCAGTAATTCTTTTAATCCTCAGCCTTTTTTTTTTTGGTCATCGAATAGTTATCAAGTGAAGCAACAGTGCCTAGCAAATCAGGCAGCTCCCCTCCACAAAACTTATATCTTAAAAGAGAAAAAGATTTGAACTTCTTAAAGCATCTGCAATCTTAAAACTTTAAAAAGAATACATTTTTTATGAAATCACTTACACCTGTATGAGATGAAGTTCAATTTCATAGCAAAAACCAACTCGCATACGTAATTATAGAATCACTCAACTTAACAGTCTATGTTAAAATTGCTTGTGTTTGGGGCCAGCAAAGTAAGAGCATGGAAAAGATGTCATTTTTGAGCAGTACCACAAGTAGATGCATTTATGACATGTGAGTTTCCAGAGAGATAACACTAATCTAGAAATCAAAAGTAATTATCAAACTACAGGCATTACAAAGTATACCCAGTTAATAAATCTAGTTAGACTACCTAAAGAGAAATGCTTCAAAAAAACATTATTTGTTCTGCAAAAAGGTCCCAAAACGAAGTTCTTGAGATAAGGTATTTAAAGTGCTAAATGAATATGTTGAAACAAATTATATATATTAGGTAAAATGCTTAGATACGTGTATTGGTGCTTTAATTCTAAGTTAAAGGATGTACATCAATAGTTGGTTCCCAAAACCCTGTAAATGAAAGAACTCACTGTTTTAATTACAGAGAAATGTTGGTGTAAAAATTTCCCATGGACCTGTTTTCCACATTGAATGATATTCTCAAAATGGTAAATCCAAGCCACCGTAGTCATACTTATTTAGAATTTCATGCAAAGAATTAAGATCAGAAAAATATACTACCAGTTCATACCAAAGAGGATGACCAATGAAAATTTTCTCAAGAGTTTCTGAGCTAAAAGAGGAATTGAAATTCTAAGTGTGGGTATAAATGATTCTTACTTTGCAGATAGAAAGGTTAGTTTATTGGATTTAAAAAAAACTGTGTTAACTAAGGGTGCGTGGGTGGCTCAGTTGGTTAAGCAGCCACTCTTGGTTTCAGCTCAGGGCACGATCTCAGGGTCCTGGGATTGAGTCCTGCCTTCGCACTCTTCAGGTAATCTTCTCCCTCTGTCCCTTCCCCTGCTCACATGCACACACTCTCTCTCTCAGATAAATAAATACATCTTCTTTGAAAATGTGTTAACTAACTTTTTTGAGCATCTTAAAAACTTGATCCAAGATTGGGAGAACCCCATCAGATATATGAACGTGCAGTGTCAATATTAATGGATTCAATGAAAAAAAATCACTCCTAATGTTCAGTAACTGTTAGAATTTGAACACTAAAGTATTAGTAAAAGCAGTAGAGCAATGTCTTTATGTTGGAAGAAAAACTTCATGAAAACTTTGAAATAGTATGAAAACATTTTAAAGGATTCAAAATCAATTCATTATCACAAAACATTTCAATGTTGCATTTGTCAAAGATAAGGAACTTTTCATGCTTAAAAATAGTAAGTCTGTGAAATAAGATTTTAAAAGATCAAAGATCAAATTATCTGATAAAGGGCAAGAAAACGGTTTTCGGTCATTGAAGAAAAAGTGATAATCTGCTATTTTCTACCTCTGCCTGTATAAACATAATCTCTGACCAAGGGGATATGAAGAATATGAAAGGTTCTGATTAGGAATTACATGGAACAGTTTTGAGCTGCAAATCAGGGGTGTGTGTGTGTGTGTGTGTGTGTGTGTGTGTGTAAAATATCCACAGAAGCAAACTCAACTTTTTCATTTAAAAATGTGTGGCAAGGGGCTCCTGGGTGGCACAGCGGTTAAGCGTCTGCCTTCGGCTCAGGGCGTGATCCCAGCGTTACGGGATCGAGCCCCACATCAGGCTCCTCCGCCATGAGCCTGCTTCTTCCTCTCCCACTCCCCCTGCTTGCCCTCTCTCGCTGGCTGTCTCTATCTCTGTCGAATAAATAAATAAAATCTTTAAAAAAAAATGTGTGGCAAAAAATAAATAAATATAAATATAAACATGAGTCCAATTTATTTGTAAAATTTTTTACAAACTCAATATTCGATGTATCTCTACTTTTATTTTCTTTCTCATAAATATGTAATATAAAGGAAATGTATTTTTTTTCATGAAGCCCTGTATTGACTCCCTCAAAGTTCACCAGGAGGACTTACAAATATTATCATTTTCTGTATGTGCCATGATGTGGAAAAGTTTGAGAACCACTAATCTAAAGTCTTGCTAGCCAACAGAAGTTCTGGGTTGAATCTCTAGGACTTTGTTTTTAACAGTCCAGTTCTAGTAATTTGCCATTGTCCACACATGCAGAGATCAACAAATTTGTCTATTAGACAATTTATAATGAAAGCTATTCCCACTTCCTCCAAATCGGTGTACTTCCTTTCATGGTCTTAAGGTACTTGAACAACAAACTAGCTATCAGAACATTGAGGGTGAATGTGTACTAGGGCTAAAGGAGTTGAGAAATCTAATGGATTTTCCTACCCTACCACAGACATGTAAGAAAAACCATAAACTGGATTATTACTCATCTCGGACCCAGCATCTTTCTTCCCTGGACTTTGTTACAGTCTACATAGTTATTTCCATGGCTAGAAGACATTTTGCCCCTTCATATTATATATGTTTAAAAATCAGTGTCCATAGGGGGCACCTGGGTGGCTCAGGTGGTTGAGTGTCCAGTTGATTTCGGCTCAGGTCCTGATCTAGGGGTTGTGGGATCGAGCCCAGCACTGGGTTCACCCGCTGGGGATGGAGCCTGCTTGGGATTCTCTCTCTCCCTTTCCCTCTGCCCCTACCCCTTCCCTAACCCCACCCCAAATGCACGTGCTCCATCTCTCTCTCAAAAAAAAAAAAAAAAATCAATGTCCTTAGGTATTATCACCCACAGGCACTACCCGTAAGTACCATGGTGTTGGATTCTAACCAAAGGACATGATACTATCAACTCTCCATGTTAACAACTTGAGAGTCTTAGCATAACAACCTTCATCTGATGCAGTAGATGTGTTCCAGAAAACATGTTTTTGAAAAGGACTTTTGGAATCTAATTATACTTTCAGAACATTAAGAGAGTTCACTATTTAGAGAAATCTAGAGATGAATCATCTTATACTGAAAAAGAAAAGAGCCCTTCAATAAAAGAAGGCAATTATCTATTATTTATCTACTTTACAAATCTAAATTTGTTAAAGTGAGGGGGTACATTTGTATAATTTAGATAATTTATCATCGTATGTTTCTTTTAATGTATTCTTTGAACTCATTTCCATTCAAATTGAATTAGTCATATGGCCGATTGTTGTAAATCAACTGAACTTGGTTGAAGATAAGTAATAAAAATGTAACTTCTGTCTGTAACATTCAATTCAGTGTTAGCCATGTAAGAAAAACCATCAACAGTATGGTAACCTTCCACCTTTCCTAGAGCCTAAGCATCCACAGTTTGCCAACATGTACTGTAAATAGTTGCTATTTTTCTCAAAAGGAGATTGCCACAGGGCAGTTTCTTCCACCACACTGTGTTATTTAAAAGTTATCTGCTTTTTTGGCTGCTGTTCAAGAGGGTTCTCTGCCTGTAAATCCTCTTTATCTCATGCTATGGTTGAAGCAAAACCTTGGCACAGTTTCAGTGCATTTGTCTTGTTGTACCAGGGGAGAAAAAAAATCAAGGGCCCCAGAGACTGACACTGTTCGGCAAATGGTCATGAATCAGTGGGGAGCCCTGTTGACTATTCAAAAGGGTAATATCACTGAGTACCCACTGCGAAAGTGAGATCCCCTCCCATGAAAGTCAGCCACACTATAAAAAAAGATCATTTAAAAGCCTGAGAGATAGAGTTTCCAAATAAGCAATACTCATTGTGTACTTGACCCCAGGCCTTTAAATCAGCCTAACTTAGTGGACTGGGTCCGTAAGTAGCAGTCATTTAGCTCTTAGTCTTGATTTTAAATTCCTTTGACTCTGAACTCCGTTTCTGTAAATTGTGCTATGGAAATATCAGCTTGTTTGCTAGAGGTTGTGGGTTGAGGAGAAAATAGGATGCATCCAACTTAAAGAAAAAGACTCATAACAGGTGTCTCAGACAATGTATCCCTTTGAGATGACATCTCATGCTGTGAAGGATGTCTTAGAATGACTTCTACCACCTGTCTGCTATCTACATGAAATGTGGAACTTATGCTTGTGGATGAAAAGTAGAAACTGTGGTCTCAGCAACCCCTTGACATGAAGATTCTCCTAGTTTGGCCTCTGGCATTCAGCTTGTTTAAAAAAAGAAAAGAAGAAGAAGATGAACAACTTTGTCTATTTAACAATCCCAGTTTAAGGACCCCTTGCACTGAAAATAAGTGGGTTGATCAAACATACAACCCAGATCAGAAGCACCAAACTAAAGTCTATTGAATAAAATGGGACTCCCCAAGAAAACCAGTGTGTCGGTGGTAGAAAGAATGGTTCTCTGAGCTCTTCTCTTTGCCTGTTAGGGTGAGTGCTAAGGTAATCCAACAGCACATGGTACTATTGAGGCCAGGATCCCAGGTCAGATCTCACATTGGCTTTCTTAACCAAAATGGGCCAAAGATTTTGGTTGGATCATGACTGATAAATGATTCCTGCTAGAAAAGGAGTCTGAGCACAAGCTTTTCCAGTGGCAGGTGATGACTATCATCCTGTCATCCTGACTCTGGAGGATCCTTTGGGCCTCCTTATTTGAAGGGCTGGGCCATCCCACATGGATCTGGTTCCAAGGCAACATATTTTAGATATAGTTAGTTTAGTTTCTACAAATTATTGGGGAGTTGTGCCTAATTTAGGACAGAATTATCAATCTTTCATTTCCAAATTATTTTCCATCACTTATTTCAAGAAATGCCAAATAAAACAAGTCTTAAAAACAAATGAAAATTGGGACAGCTGGGTGGCTCAGTCAGTTAAGTACTTGCCTTTGGCTCAGGTCATGATCCCAGGGTCCTCGGATCAAGTCCCACATCTAGCTCCTTGCTCAGCAGGGAGTCTGTTTCTCCCTCTGCCTGCTGCTCCCTCTGTTTGTGCTCTCTCTCTCTGACAAATAAATAAATAAAACATTTTTAAAAAAATGAAAATTCTTGCTTAAAATTAACTAAAATTTGACCTAAGTTCTTGAACAATAGAAATAAGCAAAAGATGATAATAACAAACTATAGTATGTTTGAAATAAGTAGAGGGGAAAGATCCCCATTGTTTGTTAGTACTTTTTAAAATTATACTGGATAGATATATCTACCAGTGAACATCTTAATTATTAAATATTTAAGGAAATAATTTTTAGTTTCAGAGTATTACTGTAAGTGAAATTTTATAAATTTAAGAAAATTATAATTCACAAAAGATCAGCATTAACTAAAGTGTATCTTTAATTTTGACTAAACCCCCAACTTTAGGACACCCTGAAGGAGCTAATGATTTTTTGAACAGTTGATTGTGGGTGTAGGGCTTATTTTAAATATGACTCTTCTATAAGAATCAAAAAATTAAAGAGGGATAAAATAGTCTGAAATCTTTATTTAATGGAAGACTGAGACCAAACTCACACAAAGATTAAGCTACAAAACAAACTCGTAAATACAAATGATTTTCTCTATCACATTAATCTAATTTAATTTTTCACCATGGAGCTGATATATATTAAAAGAAGGAAAAAATCCAAAAAGAAAATAATATCAAAATAGAGAGATTTAGTTTCCTTCCATTCAAAATAGGGTGCATTCTTTATTTCAAAGTTAGTATCTGTCTCTTATAAGCACATTCCTACCTTGCAGAAAAGAAAATGTAGTTCTACATATAATCCACTTATTATGCAATTTGTTTTCATTGCAGTCATAACATACTACTTGGTCCTTACACTTGAGAAACTAAGTATAAACCAATATTATTCTACTGCTCTTACTTAGCATTCAAATTGTAACAGGAATTAAACACTAGTGACTTTTTTCTTTTAATCCATTAATATTGACCACATACATTGTATTTCATGTAGATCTTGCAATTTTGGCTCATGTTCATTACATTTTTGAACATCTTAATAAATAGTTCAAAGCTATCATTCTAAGGTTGGCATTACTAATTAGAAATTAATTAATTCAAATAGAAAGTTGCTATGCTTGGGGTGCCTAGGTAGCTCAACTGGTTGAGCATCTGACTCTTGGTTTTGGCAAAGGTCGTGATCTCAGGGTCATGTGATTGAGCCCTGTGTTGGGTCTGCACTCGTAAGGAGTCTGCTTAGGATTCTCTCTCTCCCTCTCTCTCTGCCCCTCCCCCCATGTGCATGCGCGCTCGCACTCTCCCTCTCTCTCAAATAAATAAATAAATCTTTAAAAAAAAGAAAGTTAGTACGCTTTATACTTATTCAAAAGAATGTTGTTATAGAATGTGACAGTTTCTGTGATGAGAATTATTTGCAATTTCTTTTCTCTAACTATAAAATTTTTAATTAACTGGTTCACTGGAATAAAAAATAGCAGATCATACCAGAAGTTCTACCAGCCACTAGTTCTGAATACTACATTTTATGATTTGAAGGTTCTAAGGCTGTCCTTCGAGTAGCTTCAATCAAGATAAAACTCATCTTAAAAGCCAAAATCAAGAAAATGATCTATATCTGCTAAAATAAGCAGCTGTCATTTGTTACTTTGGCCTTAAAAGCAAGGCTACTGGATTCCAATTCCATGACAATTTGCCTCATGACTCAAGTAAAATGTGTAGTGTTTTGGAGATATGTAACTGATTCAAATATTTACATACATAATTAAGTTTGAATATGGATTTGCCAGTATTGTGACTATTGAGAAAATTATTTGATGGCCAAAACTACTTTATAGAGCACTATCGTGCAGTACAAGCAACATTACTAGACAGAACAATTAGGCCAAGACAGAAAGAAGGAAACGGCATACAAATTAAAAAGGAAGAAGTAAAATTGTCTCTGTTCACAGATGATGTGTTATATGTAGAAAACTCTAAAGACTCCACCAAAAACTATTAAAACAAATAAATTCAGTAAAGTTTCAGGGTACAAAATCAATATACAAAAATTAGGTGTGTTTCTATACACTAACAATGAACTACCAGAAAGAGAAATTAAGAAAACAATCCCATTTACAGTAGTTTCAAAAAGAAGAAAATACTTAGAAATAAATTTAACCAAGGAATTGAAAGATGTGTACACTGAAAACTACAAAACTATGAAAGAAATTGAAAAAGACACAAATAAATGGAAAGATACTCCATGTTCATGAATTGGAAAAATTATTATTAAAGTATCCATACTACCCAAAGCAATCCACAGATTCACTGCAATCCCTATTAAAATTCCAATGACATTTTTCACATAAATAGAATAACCAATCCTAAAATTCTTATGGAACTGCAAAAGACCCCAAATAGCCAAAGCAATTTTGAGAAAGAAGAGCAAAGCTGGAGGCATCACACTTCGTGACTTCAAATTATATTTTAAAGTTATAGAACCTGTAACTATATTATAAAGTTAAAGTAATCAAAATGGTATGGTATCGGCATAAAAACAAATAGATCAATGAAATAGAATGAAGAGCCCAGAAATAAACTCATGCATATATTTATGGCCAATTAAGTTTTGACAACAGTGCCAAGAATATACAATAGGTTAAGGACGATCTCTTTAATAAATGGTGTTGGGAAAACTAGATATACAATGCACCATACACAAAAATCAACTCAAAATGGATTAAGTCTTGAATGTATGACCTGAAACTCTCAGAAGAAAACACAGGGTGTAAGCTTCTTGACATTGGTCTTGGCAATGATTTTTTAGATTTGACACCAAAAAGAAACATAACAAAAACAAAAATAAAGAAGTGAAACCACATCAAACTAAAAAGCTTCTGCACAGCAAAACAAACCACCAACAAACTGGAAAAGCAATCTACAGAATGATAGAAAATATTGGCAAATCAAATATCCATTAAGGGGTAAATATCCAAAATATACAAGGAATTCATACACCTTAATAGCAATCAATCAATCAATCAATCAATTAATAAAAATAACTCTATTTAAAAATGGGCAAAATACCTGAATAGACATTTTTCCAAAGAAGACACACAAACAGCCAACAGGTACATAAAAAGGTGCTCAACATCACTCATCATCAAGGAAATGCAAGTCAAAACCACAATGAGATATCACCTCATACCTGTTAGGACATCTATTATCAATAAAACAAGAGATAAAAAATGCTGGAGAGGATTCGGAGAAACAGGAACCCTTGTACACTTGGTGGGAATGTAAACTGGTACAGGTACCATGGAAAACAGTATGGAGGTTCATCGAAAGATTAAAAATATAGCTACCATATGACCCAGCAATCCAACTTCTGGGTATTTATCCAAAGGAAATGAAATCATTATCTCAAAGAGATATTTGTACTTCCATGTTCATTATAGCATTATTCACAATAGCCAAGATATGGGAACAACCTAAGCGTTGACAGATGAATGGACAAAGAAAATGTGATACACATGCATACACAACGGAATATTATTTAGCCTTAAAAAAACCCACAATAATCCTGCCATTTACCACACCATGAATGAAACTGGAGGACACTATGCTAAGTGAAATAAGCCACATAGAGAAAGACAAATACTGTATGGTATCATTTATATTGTGGAATTTCTTAAAAAGTCAAACTCAGAGGGGTACTGGCTAGCTCAGTCAGAAGAGCATGAGACTCTTGATCTCAGGGACATGAGTTCAAGGCCCACATTGGGTATAGAGATTACTTTAAAAAATTAATTAAAAAATAATAAATAAAAAGTCAAACTCATAGATAGAAGGGGTAGAAAAGTGGTTGCCACGGGCTGGATATTAGGGGAAATAGAAGTTGATAAAAGAAGAGAAGAGAAAAAGAGAAGTTGGGGAAGAGAAATTGATAAAAGGGTACAAACCTCCAAATGAATAAGATCTGACGATCTAATGTACAACATGGTGACTACAGCTAATACAACTGTACCGTAGAGTAGGAATTTGCTAAGAGAGTAGAACTTAAGTGTACATACACACACACAAAGGTAAATATGAGAGGCAATGGATGTGTTAACTAGGTGAGAATCCGTTCACAATGTATACAAATATAAAATAATCACACTGTATACTTTTAATATATCACAATCTTGTTTGTCAATTATGCTTCAATAAAGCTGAAAAGATATTCATTGTAGCATTGCATACAAGGGAATGAAATCAACATAAATGTCCCTTAAGAAGGGACTAATGAAATAAATGAGAGTTTATTTACCAATGAAATAATACGCAGTTGTTAAAAAAAGAGAATGACATATATGTATTGACTTGGAATAATATCAAAAAGATATTAAATGACTAAGTAGGGTGCAAACCACCATGAATATTATTCTATTCTTTGGCAAGAAAAAACTCTGGAAGACACACAAGCTGGTGACAAGTGTCACATCTGGGGCAGAACTGAATGGCTAGAGAGTCAGAGAGCCAGGGTGGGAAGGAGACTTATTCTCAGTGGTATAACGTTTGATACCTTTTGTGTAACATGGGATTACACTGCCTGTTTAAAGATAAACAAGATCATTTATAAATAGAGAATTAAAGCAAAAAGAAGAAGGAAAGGAGGAGGAGGAAGAAATTTGGATCTGGGCAGCCCATACCCAGGATGCCCTATCAGGCTTACAAAAGCCAGGTGTATCCAGTTGCTCTGTAAGCCAGAGTGCATGGTCCCCAGCTATGGGACAGTCCGAGGTGACAGGATGAAGAGCCAGCCCATTCCACCACTGCTGAGACCACCAAAGCCCCTGTTCTCCAGCTCCAACCAGTGGAAAAAGAATTTAGTTCCTTAGAAACCCAAGCATTTCAGAAACTAATCTGTCCCCACCTCTTTGCTGACAGGGCACTCACCCTATCTGAAATGGTAAGAAACCTCAACACCAAACTCCCAGGTCAACAAAGATCTTTCTTGTTTTTCTCTCTGCATCTCAGGAGGCAGGGAAGAGACAACAGAACTCACTTGTGTTTGACTCATACTCCATCTCTGGAACTAGAAAATTAGTCTTTAATTAGACTAATAGTTTCAGAAGCAAAACTGTGGTAATACCAGGAAGAATCTATTGGAAAATTACATTTGATTACCTAAATTTCTATCTCACTCTTCTTTCCAAAAATTGGCCTGTCATGTATTTCATGAACTAAATATAAGGCCCTCTTCCTCAGGAACATATAGTAAAGAATATAGTAATTAGAATATTTGTATCAGAGGAGAGCAACAGATGACCTTGCCAAGTTCAGGAGAGAAGGAAGAAGAGTACAGGACAACTCCAAAAAGTGGGCGAGACAAGCTGAATTTCAAGAAATGATTATGTTTTAGCCAGAGAAACAATGGGCGGATCTCATTTCAGATAGAGAAAATAATATTAACAAAATACGTTTTGCAGACTGCAGGAAGTTACCAGGACATAAGCTGACAGAGCCAGTGTGAAGGGACAGGAGATAAAGCTGGGAGGTAGAAAGGGAACTTCTGCCCACGACATTTGTGTAAAGCATTTTGGGTTTTAGGCTGCCGACTTCGGGAAACCACTTTATAGTATGAGCCAACTACTGAGAAAATTAAAATAGACCAATTTGCATCTAGGAATTTCTACACAGATAGATGTCTTTGTTAACAGTATGTTGATACGTCTTTATCAACATTCCACACAGGATGTCCCTCGCAACCGTTTTTGGGGAGGGATCGTGAAGAGAAATCTAGGTTGACTAGCTGTCCTTCCTGACGGTACAAAAACTCAGTGAATTGCCAAGTGATCGAAAACCCCTCCTTCTTAAACTTTGCTGTGCCTCTTCTCCGAGATTAAAATCCCATTAAACTGACATGGAGGTAAAGGCAGCCTTTGCAAAAATTAGAAATAAAAAGGTTATTACTCAAGTTTTCCAGGAAGCTTCCCTAAGCAGCACAGCACCAGCCCACCGTGGGCTGGGATTTCGCTGACCAAGATCCCTGTACAGCACCAGTTTTGGGGAATGTTGGTGACCCCCCCCCCAAGGTAAAGAACCTCATCCCCTTCTTTCTGGGCTTGCAAAATCTGCAACACAGATGTCACTTGGATGTAGATGGCTTTTCCTTTGCCCAGCTGTGGCCTGGCTGTGAAAGAAGGAAAAGAGGCTCTGGCTCCTTGAGTGTTGAGCAAGACAGTTTGGCTTCTCTCTCTTCGCAGGGATAGGCTGCAGCTGGCTTCCACTGACTCAGCTGGGAATTAGAATTCTTCTGAGACCACAGACAGCCTAGTCCTCCTGTTACTGTGACTGAGGCCATATATCTTACAAAATAACACCTCTTACTCTGCTAAAAGAACATTTGCCTCCTACCTAGGTCTATTTTCTTTAAAATGTACCCTCAATTTTATACGAAAGATCTCTTCGTGAGCCAAACAGAGAAAGTTACCTTTCTCAATTTGTTTTACTCTGATTTCCAAATTCCTCCCCTGCTGGTGGGGTGGAGGGCGAGGGGGAGGGTCACAGGTTGGACGCTCCAGAAAGCAGCTGTGGTGGTGGAGTTAGGGGTATAAACGTGGAACTGTGGAGTACAAGTTACAAAGGGAAAGGGGAGGAAGCAGGACTGGGCAGGGGAAGCTGTGAGACCACAGTGCCGACAGGGTAGCCTCTACCACCAAGCGACAGGACCCTGGATCAGAGATTGTGCTTCAGAGAAGTTCTGCCTTGGGCAGAAATGACTAAGCCTTTGATCCGTTGCCTTGCTCATCACTGACTAGAAGCCGTCCTGAGAATTGGGTGATGTTGGCTCAAAGCTGAGGACGATCCTGCTAAGCCATCACCTGGATGAAAAATACCCTGCAGAGTCTCCCAGAAACACGCTGAATTTCATGTGCACGAGAAATCTTTGTTGTTTTCAGCTACTGAAATGTGAGACTCTTGGATAAGTGAATTCATAGTTTTCATCTATTTTGGAAAAATTTTGGCTGTTATTTCTTCAAATATCTTTCTGCTCCTCCTTCCCCCTCTGGCTTCTGATACAAAGTATCTGGATCAGTGTCTAGTAATAGATCCTTTTATTCACCACTAGTAAATGCATCACAGCATGTATGAGTTCTGGAAACGCTTCATTCCTTCCTCTGTGCCACTTCCTCGTCATGCACTTCCAGTGTTGTATGTATAAAACTGAGTATTGATTTCCTAGAACTACTGTAACAAGGTCTCACAAACGGGGTGGCTTGAAACAAGAGAAAGGTATTCATTCACAGATCTGAAAGCTAGAAGTCAAAAATCAAGGTGTACGTAGGGCCATGCTCTTTCAGAAGGCTCTAGAGAAGGATTTTCTTTTTGCAGCTTCCTAGCTTCTGATGGTTGCTGGTAATACTTAACATTCCTTGGCTTGTATATGCATCATTCCAATCTTGATGTGGACGTCTCCCTGTTTGTCTCTGTGTTTCTGCCTTCATGTAGCCTTTTCCTCTCTGTGTCTCTATTCAAATTTCCTCCTTTTTATTAGGATACCAGTCATTGGAGTAGGGCCCACTTTAATCCAGTATGACCTTATCTTAACTTGATTATCTCTGTAAAGACCTTATTCCCAAAGAAAATGACATCATAAGTATCAGAGGTTAGGACTTCTACATATCTTTTTGGGGAACATAATTCAATGCACAACAAACTGCATTATCCTTATTTGCTTAGATGTAAACTTCCCTCAGTAGTAGACTGTTAGTTTCTCTTCTTTTTTTTTTTTAAAGATTTTATTTATTTATTTGACAGAGAGAGAGACAGCCAGTGAGGGAGGGAACACAAGCAGGGGGAGTGGGAGAGGAAGAAGCAGGCTCTCAGAAGAGCATGGAGCCTGATGTGGGGCTCGATTCCAGAACCCTTGGATCACACCCTGAGCCGAAGGCAGACGCTTAACGACTGAGCCACCCAGGCGCCCCATAGACTGCTAGTTTCTTGAGAGCAGGAACTTTACCTTTAAACTCTTAGTGTCTAGCATAGCATCTGAATTATACTTAGGTAAATGTATACAGATGTATCTCAATAACTTATTGTATAGAAGGCATAAATAATGTATAGAAGGCAACTTAAGAAAATAAGAACAATGCTTGTATTGCTAAAGACCAATTTGAGAAAAAGCGTAGGAAAAATAATAGAATATTAAATAAATATTTTAATTTTTGACTGTGACTCCAATCTTTATATAGTGTTTCACTTACTATGCAATTTTTGGTTGTAGGTAGCAGAAAGACCCAACTCACACTGTCTTAAAATTAAATGGGAACATATTGGCTCATGCATCTAAAAAGTCCAGAGGTAGTCTTTTTCATGTGATTCATTGGCTCTATGATACTAGCCAAGAGAATATGCAGACTTCTTCCTTCAACCATGACAGAATAGCTGGCATTGAGCTAGCCATAAACAATCAGAAAATTGGACAAAATATCTGAAACAACCGTTTTCAGACATTGTAAAACAGTCAGGACTGTGACACTTGAAAGAAATGAAATAAATAAGGTGAAACTGATGATTACTATTGGCTTCTGCCTAGAGGCATTTTCCAGACTGTAGCACAATAAGGGGGAACGAGGCAGACCACAGTGTTCTCCCTGAACTGAAGAGACTGGGATCGGAATTTGGGAATGCTTCGGTGAATGGAATTTGCAGGGCAGAATGCTGGGGAAAATGGGAACTGTGCAGAACAAGAGCTCAAGAAACGTGCAAATCTTCACAAGGCTCTGTTTAGTTTTTGGCTGAATACTACATTGCCCATGTGCAATGCAGAACTCCATGAGGTCTCGCAAAAGAGCTGTTAAGCTGAAAAATTCCCAGAGCTCCCTTGGGGCTGGGAGATGTTTGATTTTCTAACTAGCTAGAATGGAGAGACCATATTGAAAACATGGAGCATTCAGTGGAGACCCCAGATGTGTTAAAACTTAGTGCTAGAGTAGTCTAAAGCTGAGGGTAGTGTATGTCCACCTTAACAAAGTTTATAAAGAAGCACCAAAAGGATCAAACTGATCCACAAATAAATTGCCTTCCAGTCATAACAAAATTCAACATTCTTCAAAATAAGTTTTCATAGGGATGGCTGGGTGGCTTAGTGGGTTGAGCTGCCAACTCTCTGTTTCAGTTCAGGTCATGATCTCAGGGTCATAAGATGGAGTCCCAAATTGGCTCCGTACTCAGAGAGGAGTCTGCTTCTCTCCCGTTCCAGCTTCCTCTGCCCCTCCCCCACTCATGTTGTCTCTCTCTCTCTCTCTCAAATAAAGAAATAAATCTTTAAAAATAAAAAAATAAAAGAAGTTTTTATAAAAATCCAGACACCCAACAACATAATATTCACAATGTCCAGCATTCAACAAAAATTACTAGATAGGCAAAAAAAAAAAAAAAAAGCAGAATACTGTAACTCAGATACAGGGGAAGAAATCTGTTAATAAAAATAGACCCACAGGCACCTGGATGGCTTAGTTGGTAAAGCATGTGACTCTTGATCTCGGGGTCGTGAGTTCAAGCCCCACAGGGGACATGGAGTCTACTTAATATAAAAATAATAAAAAATAAATAGACTCAGAATGATAGTCATAATAAAGTTAGTAGAAAAGGACTATGAACTCACTATTAAAAATATGTCAAGGAATGAAAGGAATACATGAATATAATGAGAGAAATTAAACCATATAAAAGTAACTTTTAGTGTTACAAAAGACAAAATCTGAAATGAAAATTTATCAGATGGACTTAACAGCTGGTTGGACTCTGCAGAAGAAAACATCAGTGAACTTGAAAACACAACAAACAGAATCTCCCTAATATGAAACATGGAGAGGAAAATGGCTGGAAAAATAATGAAAGATTCTTAATTATCTGTGAGACATGATTACATATGTGTAATTGGAATCCTAAAAGGATAGGGAGCAGAAGCATATTTGAAGAAATAATGGCAACAATTTCTCAAATTTGATGGTAAGTATAAATTCACCAGATCCAACAATCTTAATAAATCCTAATCTGGATTAACACAAAGAAAAATACATCAAGACACATTGTAATCAAATCGCCAAAAACCTATGACAAAGAGAAAATCTTAAAAGCAGTCAGAAAATAAAAAGCACATTATATACAGAAGAACAAATATAGAAAGGAGACAAGCCTTCTTGTTTGAAACTATGCAAGTCAGAAGACAATATTAATATAGCCAGTTTGCAGGCCAATTAATTATGAAGAGATTGAAACAGTGATAAACAACCTTCCAAAAAACAAAACTCCAGGCCCGGACAGTTTTCCTGGGGAATTCTACCAAACATTCAAAGAAGAAATAATACCTATTTTCCTAAAGCTATTTCAAAAAATAGAAACAGAAGGAAAGCTACCAAACTCATTCTATGAGGCCAATATTACCTTGATCCCCAAACCAGGCAAAGACCCCATCAAAAAGGAGAATTACAGACCAATTTCCCTAATGAATATGGACACCAAAATCCTCAACAAGATCCTGGCTAATAGAATCCAACAGTACATTAAAAGGATTATCCATCATGACCAAGTGGGATTCATCCCTGGGATGCAAGGGTGATCCAACATTCGCAAATCGATCGGGGTCTTAGATTTTATCCAGAAAAAAAAATTCAAAAATTATATGATTCTCTCAATAGATGCAGAAAAAGCATTTGACAAAATACAGCATCCTTTCCTGATTAAAACCCTTCAGAGTGTAGGGATAGAGGGTACATTCCTCAATCTCATAAAAACCATCTATGAAAAGCCTACAGCAAATATCATTCTCAATGGGGAAAAGCTGGGAGCCTTTCCCTTAAGATCAGGAACATGACAAGGATGCCCACTCTCACCACTATTATTCAACATAGTACTAGAAGTCCTTGCAACAGCAATCAGACAACAAAAAGGGATAAAAGGTATCCAAATCGGCAAAGAAGAAGTCAAACTGTCTCTCTTCGCAGATGACATGATACTCTATATGGAAAACCCAAAAGAATCCACTCCCAAACTATTAGAAGTTATAGAGCAATTCAGTAATGTGGCGGGATACAAAATCAATGCTCAGAAATCAGTTGCATTTCTACACACGAATAATGAGACTGAAGAAAGAGAAATTAGGGAATCCATCCCATTTACAATAACACCAAAACCCATATGTTACCTTGGAATTAACTTAACCAGAGACGTAAAGGATCTATATTCTAGAAACTATAAATCACTCTTGAAAGACATTGAAGAAGACACAAAAAGATGGAAAAATATTCCATGCTCATGGATCGGAAGAATTAACATAGTTAAAATGTCCATGCTACCCAGGGCAATCTACACTTTCAATGCTATCCCGATCAAAATACCAATGACATTTTTCAAAGAACTGGAACAAATAGTCCTTAAATTTGTATGGAACCAGAAAAGGCCCCGAATTGCCAAGGAACTGTTGAAAAGGAAAAACAAAGCTGGGGGCATCACAATGCCAGATTTCGAGCTGTACTACAAAGCTGTGATCACAAAGACAGCATGGTACTGGCACAAAAACAGACACATAGACCAATGGAACAGAATAGAGAACCCAGAAATGGACCCTCGGCTCTTTGGGCAACTAATCTTTGATAAAGCAGGAAAAAACATCTGGTGGGAAAAAGACAGTCTCTTCAATAAATGGTGCTGGGAAAACTGGACAGCTATATGCAAAAGAATGAAACTTGACCACTCTCTCACACCATACACAAAGATAAACTCCAAATGGATGAAAGACCTTGATGTGAGACAGCAATCCATCAGAATCATAGAGGAAAACATAGGCAGCAACCTCTACGACATTGGCCAAAGCAACCTTTTTCATGACACATCTCCAAAGGCAAGAGAAACAAAAGGTAAAATGAACTTGTGGGACTTCATCAAGATAAAAAGCTTCTGCGCAGCCAAGGAAACAGTCAAAAAAACTAAGAGGCAGCCCACGGAATGGGAGAAGATATTTGCAAATGATACTACAGATAAAAGACTGGTATCAAAGATCTACAAAGAACTTCTCAAACTCAATACGTGAGAAACAAATAAACAAATCATAAAATGGGCAGAAGATATGAACAGACACTTTTCCAATGATGACATACAAATGGCTAACAGACACATGAAAAAATGTTCAACATCATTAGCCATCTGGGAAATCCAAATCAAAACCACACTAAGATACCACCTTACACCAGTTAGAATGGCAAAAATTGACAAGGCAAGGAATAACAATTGCTGGAAAGGATGTGGAGAAAGGGGATCCCTCCTACATTGTTGGTGGGAATGCAAGTTGGTACAGCCACTCTGGAAAACAGTGTGGAGGTCCCTTAAAAAGTTAAAAATTGAGCTACCCTATGACCCAGCCATTGCACTACTGGGTATTTATCCCAAAGATACAGACGTAGTGAAGAGAAGGGCCATATGCACCCCAATGTTCATAGCAGCAATGTCCACAATAGCTAAATCGTGGAAGGAACCGAGATGCCCTTCAACAGATGACTGGCTTAAGAAGTTGTGGTCCATATATACAATGGAATATTACTCAGCTATCAGAAAGAACGAGTTCTCAACATTTGCTGCAACATGGACGGCACTGGAGGACATAATGCTAAGTGAAATAAGTCAAGCAGAGAAAGACAATTATCATACGATTTCTCTCATCTATGGAACATAAGAACTAGGAAGATTGGTAGGTGAAGAAAAGGATAAAGAAAGGGGGGGTAATCAGAAGGGGGAATGAAGCATGAGAGACTATGGACTCTGAGAAACAAACTGAGGGCTTCAGAGGGGAGGGTGGTGGGGGAATGGGATAGGCTGGTGATGGGTAGTAAGGAGGGCACGTATCGCATGGTGCACTGGGTGTTATACACAACTAATGAATCATCGAACTGTACATCAAAAACCAGGGATGTACTGTATGGTGACTAACATAATAAAAAAACATTTAAAAATTAATTAATTAATTAATGTTTCACTGATGTATTTCTTGCATCCTTCTTTTTAAAAAATTGAGATATAATCAACATATAACATTATATCAGTTTCAGGTGTACAACATGATGATTTGATATTTGTATATATTGCAAAAAGATCACCACAATAAATCTAGTTAACATCCATCACCACACATAGTTACAAATTTTTTCTTGTGATAAGAACTTTTAAGATCTACTCTCTTAGCAACTTTCAAATATTCAATACAATATTATTAACTATAATAATCATGCTGTACATTACATCCCCAGGACTTACTTATTTTTTAACTTGACCACCTTCTATGTCTTTGCTCCACCTCTTCCTCTGGAACATATTTTTTTTTCTTTCTAGATATGATGACTTTGTAATGTGCCGACTTGGCTAGGCTGAACTACATTTCCCAGAATTCCCTTTCTTGTATGTTTCTGGTTAGAACGCTCTCACATGTTGCTACTGACCTGCTAATGCATCCCACATGCAGGAAGCAATTACAGCTAGGCCTGCAATTGTTTTACCTTCGTCTGGATCATCCTTCCACTTCTCTGGCACCCAAACCAGGCTTGCATGTTTAGCTCCATGACATAGGGCCCAGCTTCTGCAGGATACCTTTGTCACCAACGTCAGACGTAATAAGAATGGGCACAGGTTTCAGTTTCTCCTCCAGGGGTTTCAGTTGGTGTTCGTGAGTTCCATCCTGCTCGTGATCTCTCCACCCTGAATGCTAGGCCTGTAGATTTCAAGCTTCAGTATCAAATGCAGAGGCAATAGTTTCACAGAAACTGCTTAACCACCTCTCACAATTATATAGGGATATACATATATATCCTCATACAATTATATAGGATATTCTCTGTATTTGTATATCCCTCTATAATCCTTAGTTCCCACAATTACTTATATATATTAATTATAACATATAATTACATATACTATATTATTTGCATGTAATATATAATTATATGTAAACTATATCCCTATATATTTATCCCTATATAATCCCTATAACCAGTCCCTATACATAGTATCCCTCTATTATATACACATTACTATATTTTCTTATGTACAAAAATATTTGTTCAGGAAATTGGCTTACCCACTTACTCTGTGTGTGTGTATATATAAATATATATATGTATATATATATATATACACACACACACTTACACAATATATATGTAGTACTTACACACTATACATACACGTGTATATATGTGTATATAGTATATGCATAGTGTGAGTTTTATACACACACACACACACACACACACACACACGTATACACCCCCTACTGGTCCTGCTTCTCTACTACCCTGATACACTGCAATACATCTATTAATTTATAAAAGTTCTTTTATAGCAATTACTCTTACATTTCCAGCTATGACTTTTAAGATTTGAACTTCTCTGCTTTCCATATTTTAGAAGCATCTCATAGTTTTTGTTCTCCAACTAACCCCCCACAAAACAATCAGGGATTAACCAGTTTATTTTATTTATTTTCTCTGATTTCTAGGGTTTGGAAGGTATAGAATAAGGCTTTGGTCTGAGCCCAATCTGCTCTCATGAACCAGAATTCTTTAGTAGGTTGGGTTTTTGTTTTTTTTTTTAAGTAATCTCTACATCCAACATGAGGCTCGAACTCATGACCCCAAGATCAAGAGTCGCATGCTCTACTGACTGAGCCAGCCAGGCCCAGTTAGGTTTTTTTGTTTTGTTTTTAATAAAGTATCTGGAACCATGTTTTAAAAGGCTTAGAAAAATGTCATCATTATAGCTAAGCCTTCTTAGTTTGGACAGTATGAATTTGTGAAAAAGACACATGATAGAATTCCTACCTATTTAGGGGGAAAGGGAACAAATATTCTGCTTAAATGGTAAATAGCTTCTTTCTGAGAAGAAAATTATCAACTTTACCTTAATTTTTCCATGTCACACTAACATAAGCTTGATTTCAGAAAAAAAAAACTCTCAAAAAACTATTGTCTATCAAATTTTGAACTTTCAAATTTATAAAATGTTAACTACATTAACAAAGCATTGTCACATAACAGAGTTCCTAAATGAATCTCAATTAGCATATCAATTCTTATGTAAATGATGCTTCTGGGTGCTAGAAAAATGAATTCTAGCACAATTTAATTCTTAAGTAAATTAAGTTGAATAATCTTTTTGCTGTGTTAATTGTCACTCAATTTTCAAATTATTTATGTTCTTTTTACACTACGACTAGCAACCAAAGGGATAAGTTATATAAAGCATTTTGTAAACTTCAAATCACCAGGAAAAGGTAAGGAAATACATCGTAACCTTTGGTTTGACTAAGCCCTACCCTACTGTAGTGGTCATTGAAAATGGCGTCTCTCATTTGTACATCTGGGAATATTAATTTTTCCCTGTCAACACGCATTATTAGGAGGAAATTATACCATGAAGTTTAAGCAACCAAAGACAAAAGTAACCAAATTAAAGTGTGCTAACAGTATTTGAAGACTAAAACCTCCCTAAGCCCCAATTTGCTCTTAATCTGGTCTTTGGCCTTACATATACAGTTAGGAAAGGAGCACAGACTGTCTGTCTTGGGCACCAAACTGCCAGTTCCAAGACGCTGTATGGTGATGAATTAACTTTACTCAAAGAGAGGTTTGGCCTTTGTCCCTGCTCCTGGGAGTTAATCTTTGTACCCTTGGAATTTCCCGAAGAATTCCGATAAAAAATGTGTTACTATTCACAATGGGCCCTCAGACCACACCTAATAGTTTCTGCTAATTAGATGACTCATGGTGGGCACCTGAGAGGCGATGCAAAGAGATAACTCAGTATAGGGGTCCTGCCTACACCAATAATTTTAAAGTGAGCACTAACCATACTTTAAAGACTTTGAGCCACATTATTACCTATCTTACCTCCCAGGAGGTAATCATAATGTGAGCCATGTTCAATAGTCATGCCTGCTTAATGAAACCTCAGTAAAATCTCGACACCAAAGCTCAGGTGAACTTGTTAGTTGACCACACTCCATGTGTGTACTGCCACACATAGACAACCGGGCGAGAAATGCATCATTGAGGACATGGAAGCTTCAAGTTTGGAGTCTTCTCAGTCCCAGATTCTGCCCTATGCATCTCTTCCTTTGGCTGGGTCTGATTTGTATCTTTTGCTACAAGAAAATTGTAATCATATACATAGTACTCTCCCGAGTTCTCTGAGTCATCCTATCAAATGATCAAGCCAAAGGAAGTCCGTGAATTTGTGCCCAATTAGCCTGATGAAGGGTGGCCCTGGGAACCCTCAAACTTATGGGTGGTGTCAGAAGTCTTGGGCAGACCTGGCAGTTTAAAGGACTGTGCCTTCACCCAAAGTTGAAGTAGAGATTTAAGATATGCAGGGGCTAGATTTAGTGGCTGATTGGAATTTGGCCTACCGAGGTGGGAGGTTGACGTGGATGACTTGAACCACTTAGATGCCTATATCCCAGTTCTTTATCTCCCTAGTGCCTCTGTTATGTGATTTCCTTCCAGTTCTAGTGAGACTGATGAGTGACTTTTCTTTCATTCATCCATTCAACAAACATTTATTGAGTGTCTATTGTATACCCGACAATGTACTAACACTGGGCACTTCTTGTCTCATGACCCCCAGTGAGAAGAGAGATATAGAATAATTACTCATTCAAATAGTGAGAACATGGAACAGTAGGCCCCGAGTTAGTCTTAGGAGTCTAGAGTCTTCCTAGAAGCAGAAGAGCATTTTAAGCAGAGCAACTAGTGCATGCAAAGTCCAAGGCAAGAAGTAGAAGATCACACTGGAAGAAACTAGAAGAGGCCACCATGGCTGGGCAGCAGAAAGCGAGGTGAGCAGAGATGGGAGAGGGAAAATTTACCTGCTCATGCAGAGCCCAGTGCATGGTATTAAAGATTTTGGAGTTTATTCTTAGAGAAGCAGGAAGCAAGACTTTGAAGGGTTTTAAGCAGTGACAATTACATTTGTGCATTTAATAGTTACTTGACATGCATGGAGAGACCCTATGCCCACTCCAGGGATATGACTGGTATTAGATAACTGTTTCAAGGTGATGATAATACAGTTAGGAGTGGTGGAAGCAAGTAGATAGATTTAAGATAATGCAGGAGCTGATTCAATAGGATTTGGTGATTGACTGGAAGTTGGAGCACCGATGCAGGTCATGGATGACTCTCAGGTGTCAGACTCAGGCAACTAGGGACATGGTGGTGCCATTCACTGAGGCAGAGACTACTGCAAGAGGACTGGTCAGGGAAACACCCCAAGCTCCATTGAACGTGCTGAATTTGATGTACCTAGAAACCATGTGCTTGGAGACGTCTACTATGAAGCTCCATTTATGGGTCTGGAGCTCAGAGGAAAGGTCTATGCTGTATATATAGATCTGTTGGTATGTAGGAGGTACCTGAATTCATGACAGTGATAAACTTACCTAAGAGAGAATGTGCACAAAGAGAAACTCTAGTACAACTTTAGCTATATGCTCTGCTCAAACACATCAACCCTTGAGACCTTTATCAGGGAGTAAAGACTAGGTTGGGGCAGAAGATAGGGGGAAGAGCCAGAGAAAGTAAATACATGTGGTCACCATCTTTCCCTCCTTTTCCACCTTCTTCCTCAAGCAGGAAGTTAGGGAGGGCTGTAATGGAAATGGGTAGGTTTTAGGCATTGTCTGGGGGTTATCTGGAGATCAAACTCCTGCTGCTGTAGAAAACTGCCTTCCCAGAGCTAGATCTCTGCTCCCTTTGCTAAAAAACAAGCAGTAACTACATAACTAGCACTGACTTTTCTGTGAGGCAATAGAAGTGTTAATTAACTAGATGGGGGGAATCCTGTCACACTTTGTACTATTTCAAATCATCACATTGTACATTTTAAATATCTTACGGTGTTATATTAAGTTAAGCCTCAATAAAGCTGAAAAAAATAATAACTTCAAATAACTTTTTTTTTTTAAGGATTTTATTTATTTGACACAGAGAGAGACAGCCAGCGAGAGAGGGAACACAAGCAGGGGAGTGGGAGAGGAAGAAGCAGGCTTCCCAGCGGAACAGGAAGCCTGATGTGGGGCTTGATCCCAGGACCCTGGGATCACGCCCTGAGCCAAAGGCAGACACTTAACAACTAAGCCACCCAGGTGCCCCTCGAATAACTTTTTTGCTTTGTGTTTTCTTTTTTAGGGAACAGGAGGATCTGTTTTGCATGTAAATATTCAGATTCTACTAACTTTTTCATTCTTGACTGTTCTTTTTTTTAAAAAAAGATTTTATTTTTAAGTAATCTCTACGCCTAACACGGGGCTTGAATCTACACTCTCAAGATCCATCAAAAGTCTCACGCGCCACCAACTGAGTCATCCAGGCACCCCTCATTCTTGAATGTTCTAATGCTATTATTCAAAGAGTCTCCTGGAGATACTCGATCAGAAGTCTCGTGGGCAATAAGACCTTTAACCCACGGGTCGTGCACTGCTGTCCGCCCATTTCCCAGGCCCGAGACTCCATGATGATACAGCTTTTCATCCCATTCAGATACACCAGGGTTAAATCATATTCTACGACACAGACCAAGTGATATAACATGAAACTCTCAGCCTCATTTCCTCCACACCAATATTATAAAATGATTTCAGTCTCTTCAGAAGAAGGCCTGACAAAATAGTCACTAAGCTATGGAAAGACTGGGTTTTAGCCAATATCATTTTCTGCCTTTAACCACTTAAATAGCTATGTGGCCGTCCAGCTCTCATGATGACCTTCATTTGTCAGGTGCTTGAAAATAGCGCAGACACTTTTTCCTCCAAAGAAAGGCACCCTCCTGAGAAGGATGAGCCAGAAAGGGAGAGAAGGAGAGAGAAAGAGCCATCAAGCTCACAGCAGGAGCAAGACGTCCTATTTCCTGGGAGAGCCATTTTGATTTGTGCGTTGATGAGGCTGCTGTCTGCCTAGGAATGCCCTGTAAGACCACTGCTCTCCCCTGGCAGGCACAGGTTCCTAAAGGAGCAGGCGAGATGGGTGATTTCGTCTCTAGCTTGGCCATGTTTGTTTCCTTGCATTCACACTTACCCTCACTCTGACCATTTCTGTGCACCTCCCCCACCCCAACCGGGCTCCAGAAAGATTTTACACCTATAAACCTCCAGGAGAGCCTTCCAAAAATTTTTTTCAGAAAAAAATACATAAAGTGCTGGCTACCTGTCCTGCTTCTCATGCTCTTCATTATGCAAAATATTTCTAGAGTATATGTTGTACGCCCAGTTCTTCTTCTGCCAAGAGAGAACCTTGCCTGATCAAAAATGTTTATCATCTGTACAATATTTCATGGAAGTTGATATAACTGAGAACTATTTTCTCTCTCATACCCTACTCTTATATTTAATGACCATGTGAGGAAAGAAAGCTGATTAAGAAGGCATTTGAATCTAAATCACTCTATATTTGAAACTAAATGAAAGCCAGGACAAATACAGATACGCACAATTTTGTAAGTAGTCAGAGACGTCCTTTGTTCCCAAGCCTCCTTTCCTACAGTGATCCCCATGAGAGTTTCTTCATATTTGTGGGGAGGGTCCATAATCCAGGTTAATGGCCATCGATGAAAATGCCCTGAGCACCAAAGGGCTGGTTTTCAACACATCAGCAATATCTTCTTCTTGGTTATATAAGTAGATCCACTTAGAAAGAGAAGGAGGAGAGCAAGGTCTTGATATTTGTGATATTAAAAGAAAATCCAAGGGGATCATGAGGGAACTTCTGTGGTTCTGTTAATATTCTATCTCATGGATTCTAGTTCAACAGCTATGTTTCCATGAAAACTCACCCAACTGTACTTATGATCTGTGCATCTCTCTGTTTTATACTTCAAAAGAAGTTCATATTTTTAAAAATCCATTAACATAATTCATCTTCCAAAGCTTGATAAGCAGATGACATCCAATCCATGGCGAATCTACCCAGAGCTATGTTGTCGAATATGGTATCCAGTAGCCACATGTGGATATTGACCCCTTGAAATGTGTCTAGTCCAAACTGACACGTGCTGTAAGGATGATATACACACTAAATTTTAAAGACATGGTATGAAAAACAGGTAAAGTATGTTATTAATAATTTTATATCAATGATATGTTGAACTCATGTATTTTAGATATATAGGGCTAAAAAATATATATTGTTAAAATTAGTCTCACCTGTTTCTTTTTGCTTGTTATATGGCTACTGGGAAATTAGACAGAACATCTGTGGCTCACACTATATTCTCTTGGACAGCATGGCCCTAGTGTCTCTAACTCTGCCACTAGGCTGAGTGTGAGGTTAATTATTGTAAATCCTGGCTTCACACACTCATACCTCATGCCTATACATCAGTTCCCAATGAAAGAGCACAGAATATTTTCCCTTCTGGGAAAAAGAACAATGATTTACCTTGATTTGCAAACTTGGGTTAAATATACCCGCATTATACTTGACTTATTTTAATTAACACTCAACCAAATTGTGAATTAATAACAGTGAATGGTGTAAAATGTTTTAAAGTTAAAAATAGTAAATGTAGGGACACCCGGCTGGCTCAGTGGGTAGAGAGTGTGACTCTTGATCACTCTTGATCTTGTGAGTTCAAGTTCAAGCCCCACGTTGGGTGTAGAGATTATTTAAAAAAAAAAAAAAGCAAAAGTAACACTTCTAAAACAGACAAATCTGGAAAGTCAGAATTCAGACATCATTAGTCCAGACCACTCTAGCTAGGGAAATAGTACATCCTTTCTCAGGTTAAAAGACTTCCCCTTTGTCTAATATTTCTACTTTCTGCTGGATACTTTTTCACAATTGATATTTAAGCTGTAGAAAACATTCCTCCATCAGCGGAATCTGGCACAATGGCAGGCTCTTCAGATAGCAGGGCTGGCATTTTTCAAATTCACTCTGGATTTGTTAAGTGGTTTGCAGCTGAGAAGCTAGATGAGCTGACTTTTCACTGTATGAATTCTAAAAATGCTCAGAGGAAAGCATCTTAAGAATTGTGATATTCTGTGGGCTATGTAATCAGTACATTATCAAAATATATGCATTTTTGATTATTACAGTAATCTAAAAATTGCTAATTATATAAGAGCAGCTAACTAAAACATAATTACAGTTAACACATTATTTGATGTGTATTCCTGTTATTGGCAAACTCTGAAACTAGTTACATATTTTTCCTTGAAAATTTGAAATCTGTTCCAAAAGTGTTAGACTCAGTCAAAGCTAGAAGCATTTGATTAGGCTTAGGAAAATTACAATCTTCTACCATGACAGTCACTGGGGAAACATCTACCAATGGAAGTGTGAGAAAATTGTATACCAGAGGCAAGGGGGAGGGAAAACTCACTGCGATTCTTCTGTTTGCCGAGGTTCCAATTCCCACTCTTAAAACTGATTATTCCCTTGCAGAGAGCTCACAGCTAGAACATTTGATATTTTTATATGTAATGCTAACCATTTTTACATTTGATAGCTGCTGGAAAAATCAAAGCCTCGGGATCTATAGGACAAACATTCTTTGAAAGCAGCAACACTATCAAACAAATTTCATTTGATACTGCACTTGACTCAAAGATTGCTCTACCTGTTACTATTAAACAAGGTATTCAGAACAAAAAGAACGTGGGAAATGAGAGGGAGGGAAAAGGAAAAAAAGGCTGTCAAGGGGAGGGAGAAGGAAAGAGAATGGAATGGTGCATCTTCCAGAAGTCATGAAAACTGTTGATTTGAGCTTATTTGATACTTGATGTAAATGGTATAAGTGCAAGCCCACCCAAGTCCTGGGAAATTTCTCTGTGTGGAAAGAGCAAGTAGGCTGATGAAATAGCTATAGTTAAGTAATGTTAAGTTATTAGTCTTCAGAGCCTATTAGGTTGGAAATTTAAAATATATTGTCCTTACAGCAAGCCAGAAGACATCTCTTCCAGGCATTTGTTGGCTAGCTCTCCAGCATACATGCCTTTTTACCACCATTTCAACAAGACCCCAATCGCCCCAACATCAGGGTTTAGATGCGACTAACCCCATTTCCACCTCCAGGGTAGACCCTGATTGGCTTTAGTCAATCAACGTATCCTATTTGCCAGGCCAGAGTACTCCATTCAGGAGTACATTTAGGCAGAAGATCCCATCAGGGCAGTGGGGCCAAAGAAGCGATGTTTGGGGCTTTCTGGGAGAGAATCATGAGTTTCCTTCTCCCTACACAGTCATGAAACTAGCAGCCCCAGTTGTGGCTGGCGCTGTTCGAAAACTGCAATGGTTAACCACTTTGAAAATGAAGTTAATTCTGTGACACACAGAGAGGAAACAAAACTGGACCCCCGGTGGTATCTTTGCTTATTAAATTAATTTTATTGAGAAATTAATAACAAGATAAAATGCACCCACTTTAAATATATAAAAAGGTGATAGTTTCAGGGTGCCTGGGTGGCTCAGTCAGTTAAGTGTCTTACTCTTTCTTGATTTACGCTCAAGTCATGATGTCAGGGTTGTGAGATTGAGCCCCACCTCAATGTGGAACCTGCTTATTAAGATTCTCTCTCTCCCTCTGCCCCTCCCTCACCACCATTCACACTCTCTCTCTCTCTCTCTAAAAAAAAGAAAAGAAAAAAGAAAAAAAAAGTTGATAGTTCCTTTTTACCTTTTTATTTTGGAATAATTTTGGACTTACAGAAAAATTGCAGAAGGAATATACAGAGCTGCCATACACCTCCCAGCTCCCTAGTGTTATCACTGCTCAAGGATTGATAACATCCATCTTGAACTTGTCTCTGTCCACCTTCACACCCTATTCCACCACTTCACGCAGAGCGTGGTTCATTCACCCCCTCCTATACTAGTGCTGCTGTCATCACACACTTCCTTCTACATGTGCTAAAAGCCACAAATACATTCTCATTCATTTTGATTTGCATCGTCAATTATTTGAAAAAAGATAAAAAGTGAGAAAGTCGTTAATATTTACTAACATATTTACTGTGTCTGCTATTCTTTGTTCCTTATGCAAATCTGAGTTTTTATCAGGCTGTTTCATCAGCCCAAGGAACAAATTTTCCTTAACACTTCTTTGTTAAGACAGACTTGCCCGAAAATGTCTGGTTTTTTGTCTGTCTTTTTAAAGGATATTTTTGCTAGATATAGAATTCTAGGTTGACTTTTTTCCCCTTTCATCATTTTCAGAACAGAAATATTCTGTCTTCCAGCTTGTATTGTGTCTGGTGAGAATTTGCTGATTATACTTTTTCCTCCCGTGTTTAATTCTTCCCTTCCCTTCTCCTCATACTGCTTTTAATATTCTATGTTTATCATTGTTTCTTGATAGTGTGGTTATGGATTTTTTTCAGTTGATTTGGAAAATTGAGGGCCATTACTTCTTCAAACATCTTTTTCTTCGAATGAATTGTTTTCTCCTTTCTCCTCTCCATCTGTACTCCAATTACATGTATCTGAACCACTTGGTATTTATTGTCCTACTGGGTGCTAAGGCTCTGTTCATTTTTTTCATGCTTTTCTTCTTTCTATCTATCTATCTATCTATCTATCTATCTATCTATCTATCTATCTATCTATCTATGTTAGAGAGACAGAAAACAAGTGTGTGAGAGAGAGCACGAGCATGGGGAGGGGCAGAGGGAGAAGGAGAAGCAGGCTTTCCACTGCAGGAAGCTTAACACAGGGCTCGATCCCAGGACCCTGGGATCACCACCTGAGCCAAAGGCAGATGCTTAACCCACTGAGCCATCCAGGCCCTGTGCTTTTCTTCTTTCTGCTTCAGTCTGGCTACCCAACATTCTTCTGCAATGTTTTTAAGTTCACTGCTCTTTTATGCATGTCTAATCTGCTGCTAATCCCATCTAATGAAATGTTTACTTCAGACATTGTGTTTTTCAACTCCAGAAATTTCCATTTTGTTCTTTTTAAATTTCTTCTATCCTGCTCTTTATGCTCTTGCTTTTCCTTAGATACTTGAACATACAATAGTTGCTTTAAGGGCTTTTTCTGTTGATTCCATCATTGCTGTCATTTTTTTTTCTTTTTTTGTTTCTGTTTTCCTATATTGACATGAATTTTTTTTATTGGATGCTGGATATTGTAACTATTACACTGTTGAGCATCTGAATTTTTTTTCTTCCTGTAAAGGATGTTGAATTTTGTTTTGGCTGGCAGTTAAGTCACTTGCAAGTCAATCTGACCCTTTTGAAGTTTGTTTATAAGCTTTTTGGGGGTTTGTCTAGAGTAGTCTTTAATCAAACGCTAATTTAATCCCACTACTAAAATGAAACACTCCTATCAACTGCCTGAGCATTCAACTAGATCTCTGAGTTCTGACTAGTCAGAATATCTTCTAGCCTTGCATGATCCTGGGAATGGTCAGCTTAAATAGTTGTTCTTCGCCTGTCTGTGGTATTTCACGTGACACATGCATAGCTTAGCATTCAACCACAGCCTTAAGACCACCCCTATGCAGATTAACACATTTCTGGAACTCTGTCTCTGCTGGTTTTCTGCTTGGTGTTAACACGCACACACCTGCACACAGCATGGTCTGAGAGCCCGCTAGCTCCAAAGCATGCCACCTTGGCTGTGCTGGGGAACCCACTACTGACTTTGGAACCACGCTATCTCTACGGCCATCCCGCCAAATAGATGCCCCACTCCTGCCTCTCCCCTCAGTTAGGTCAGTTCCAATTAAGTCTCATGCTGTTGGAACCTAATATCATACCAGGGACCCCAGGTGGAAGAGAGTCTAGTTTTTAGCTTTCTAGTCTCTGAGCTCAGGGAGGCACATCAGAAGGAGACTGGTATGGATGCTTAGCAAGCCACTACATATTGATCACATAAAATATTTCAAACCATGACAAAAAACCACAGAGTGAAATTCATTTAGCATTCATGAGCATGTCAACCAGTTTATCAAATATTAAAGTTTGTCATACCTGCTTCACACTACTTTTAAAGACATAACATTTAATAGATACATTAAAAACCTTAGTTTTACCCCTTGTAGATTTCATTCCCATTCCCAGTGGTAATCACTATTTTGAATTTTCATTTATTTTATTATGTGCCTAGAAAGATATATCAAGAATATACAACTACAAGTGTGACTAATATTTCCAATGCCCAATTTCCATTACTTCGTATCAAAAAATATTTTTAGGGGCACCTGGGTGGCTCAGTCACTGGAGCGTCCAACTCTTGATTTCAGTTCAGGTCATGATCTCAGGGTTGTGGGATCAAGCCCTGCATTGGGCTCCAAGCTCAGCAGGGAGTCTGCTCCAGATTCTCTCTCTTTCTGTCTCTCACCCTCTGCCCCCCTCACCCCCATGCTCACTCACTCTCTCTCTGCTCTCTCTCAAATAAATAAATAAATCCTTTAAAAAATTTTTTTACACGTATGTAGCTCCTGTGATGGACACTTCTTGTGGTCTCCTAGGTGGATAGGCCTAGCTCTTCCCTGAGAAGAGGAAATTTGAGGGAAAGATCTTTCCATCTCTCCAGCTATGTCATTTCTCTCAGGTAAATGTGCTTCACTGCCCCTTAAATCACAAGGAGTTCTCTGTCTCTGCCCATTTTGACTGAGGTAAATGGGGCTGGGCCTTCTCCAGCTGTCCCAGGTATCACTGTCCCAGGTATCACCTCCCCCGGCCTACTCAGGGAATGAAGTGAATACATCCTGGAACCCATGAACTGCAGCAGTTCTAGACTCAAGGGGTTTGAATGCCTAGAGTTGGGATTTACTGGGACAGGTGTCAGGGTGGGTGCCTTCACTCTGGGTCCATAAGTTCTCTGTCAGAATATCTGAAATCAAACAACTCTTACCAACCAAAAGAATCCACTTTTTTTTTCCTGAATCTGCCCTACCCACAAAAATTTTCTATTTTTCCATTGATATCATTTTGGTTTTGTTTCTCCCAAATGAATGCCATGACGTTATTATGCACAGACAGCATTCACACTTTCTCTGAGTAGAGTTACTTCACAATGGAGAAACTCAAATCCACATTAGTTCTCCAATTCTGAGAGAAAGAGGAAGATAGGCCGATGAGATGGGAAGGGAAAATCTCAGTATACATTACATTTCACAAATATATCAACAACCTAGACAAGAGGATGAACTAGCTTACACTCAAGATATATCAAAATATATCAAGATATTTTTCCAATATGTGAATCACAGGACTCCTTCCACCTTTTTTGAATTTTTTTCTAGTATAATTCTATAAAGCATATTTTGCCAAATGACAACTCCCAACAGTAGATGATAATGTATTTCTGTCAATAGGGAACAGTTATAATATGGCCATGCTCTACGAAACTGGTGATATGATTCTAATTACTCCATTTTTCTTTTACTTTCTTTTGTTCAGTGACATACTTATCTCTCCAGATCTGGTTTCTCTGTGGAAGAAGCTGAAATTATGCTCTAGAGTGGTTTTCTCTGCGTTTCTTTCTACCTTATCTTTGTAAGAGACAATGGTTTGTCTACAAAAATTTGTTGTCCCATTATTAAATTTTAGAAGCCAAGACCTACTATCTAATATGCATCACTTCTTTTCAGAGCTACTTTATTCTGGAGGGCAAAAAAAAGAAAAAAAGAGAGAGAGAGCACTGACATATGTCCCTGGCTAGCTTACAAAACCTTAAATGATTTTTCTTTTCTTAATTTAAAAGATGGCAAAATGATTTTTCTTTTTTTAATTTAAAGGAAGGTGATTTATCTGAAAATTGTCAGCAAATAAATGAGCACAGGCCACATACCATCAACTTCCTGAGAGTCGGGGTAATACACTGGATAAGCACACAGACTGCAGAGCAAAAAAACACTAAGGACTGAATCCTGACTCTTACACTAAATAGAAATGTAATTTGGGCATAGCATTTTACCTCTAGGATTCTATTTTCTTCTCTTTAAAAGGAGCTGATAATGTCTCATCACCGATTTGTGAGGATCACGTGAGATAAGTTTTGGAAGCACCTGGCATGCACGTGGTATTCATTCACTCATTCTATGCAACATTTAGCTACCTACATTTCTGAAAACATAAACTAGTTTGAAGAATAATCTTATACTAATGCTCACAATGAGTAATTTTAAGCTTTGGGGGAAATAACTGATTAAAAAAATTGCAATAGAAATATTTAACAGAGAAATTTAAACTACTTTTACCATTACTGTTGAAATAGATACATATGATAGTTGACCAGATAGACACTTACGATATATTCAAAACCTGTGAATAAACCTGTGAAGTATTATTTTTAAATTTTTAAAAAAGACTTATTTGTTTACTTGAGAGAGAAAGCAAGTGTGGAGCCAGACACGGGACTTGATCTCATGACCCTGAGATCTCAACCTGAGCTGAAATCAAGAGTTGGTCGCACAACCGACGATGCCATCCAGGTGCCCCATGAAATATTCTTTTAAATACGTTTCATTACAAATTTCTACTGCTCTTATCATGAGAAATAAACATGAACAGAAAAAAATCTCAGTCATAAACATCTGCCCAGGGACTCTCAATATTTAGAGCAGCCATAGATGTCATTGCAAGTTTTGTGCAACATTTTTTCCCATTGATTCAAGGAAAAAATTGAATAACTTAGTATCATCCCTTAAATTTCGCTTCAGACACATCCTATTTCAAGGGCATGTCTCCTTGTGTTTAAGACTAACTAAGCCCAAATAACCATCAATAGTGGAGCAGTTAAATAAATTACGGCACAGCCATACAACCAATGCCCAAACTTGAAAAAGACCCCTCTGTGCTAATATGGGAAAGATCCCCCTCATGTTAAGTTAAAAAGCAGAAAACAGTGTGTGGTATGTAACCTTTTGTGTAAGAAGTGGTGGGGGGAGGAGCGGAATAAGAATATTAATCTGTATTTGCTGTATATGCATAAAGTAATACTGGAAGGATACATATAAGCTCTCCTGTTTCTATTATGGAGAAGAAAAGTGTGGACAGGCATGAAAATAGGAGTGACATTTTTAATGCATATATTTTGATATCATCCTGATTTTTAAAAACATGTGACAGAATATCTATAAGCATAGAGTTTTTCATAAACCAGGAAAATGACATTACAAATACGATTCAGTGGAAAAGCACGTTATAGAGTAATATATACTGTATGATGCCATTTTTGAAAAATTACAAGCACATATGTTCACATGCATGGAGATATGTAGTGGGGTGTTGAGCAGAATTGTAATGCATGGTAAGATTTCAGGTCACTCCTTCAGATCTTTGCTGACCTTTCACCTTCTCTCATCTCTCCCGTCTATTAGAAGTGCAATTTGTACCCCTCCCCCTACCCATATGATCCCCCTTTATTCAATTTTTCTATTCTATTTCTCTTCTAGCACTTATCACCTTCCAACACACAGTATTTTTAACCTCCTTATATAAGTACATAGGAAAAAAAGCCTGGCATTTAGTAGGTGCTCAATAAACACTTGTTGAATGAATGAACTAATTATTGTCTCTACAGAAGGTCAGTGCTGTACAGAACTGAACAACAGAACTGCTTCCATTCAGTGACATCCCTGTCACAGAAGACTGAGAATTTTTCTCACTTTGAATTTGCAAATTCTGTACACAAACACGTGATTTGTCAAATCTTTTTGGAATGGTTCAACAATAGGAAAGTTTGTAAATACATTCTGTATGTTCTCAGACACCATTAAGGAAGTGGTGGTTGAGCTTTCGAAAGAGAAAACTGAATCTCCCATTCCCTTCTATTTTGTTCTATTTTCCTTTGCCCCCATCACCTTTCTTTTCTCTTCTATATCAACATCTGTGTCGTGATTTACATGGATTTATTCTTATGATTGGGGCCTCGGCAAAGTGAAGCCATAGAGAGGGAAAAGGGTATGAAATCTGGATGAGGTTGGCAATAGGAACTCACCCCTTTAAAGAGAGCAGCCTTTTGTCCAAAAGGATGCAGGAAAATCCACTTGATTTTGAGAGACATTCTTGAGAGGGGAGGCTAGGAAACGCCCTTAATCACCATTTTCCAAGATCTGTCCTGTGGAATACAATTTTCCATAGTTATTAATAGATTTTATGCAAGCAGGAAGGATTCTGTATTCGAATCAGCTTGGGAACACAGAGCTAGACTGTGTCCTTCATGCAAGACTGTCCTGAGCCTTTAGGATTCTACCATATAATATGAATCTCCAAAAAGGAATTTTCATTTGCAGCATTTCTCCATCTTTTGTTTGTTTGGAACCCATTTCTCTGCAAATCATCTTGTAGGACAAGTCTTCCATCAGACACCTTTTGAGAAAAAACAGAGGGGATTGGCTAGAACTGGGCAGGGTGCCACATTTTCTGCCAAGCAGTTTGGGGATCAAGTCAGAGCTCGCTCCAAGTGCCAAGGGCCCAGGGCGCACAATCTTCCAGGGAATGGCAGTGTAGCAGAGTGGAGGAGCCCAGGCTTGGAAATCAGAGAGATGTGGTGACCAAACCACTTTCTAGTTGGGGGATCTGGGCAAGTCCTTTAATCCTCCACAATCTTGTTTGTTCACTTATGAAATGGAGATAATTATCCCCCCCCATCAAGTAGTGGTGAGGAATTAAATGGGATATCCTATATAAAGCATTCAGCATAATGCCTAACAGAGTGACTTTTCAATAAATGAGAGTAGTTGTATTCAGCAGTTAGGGAAGTTTTATATTTTGTTTGTTAGTGTTGAGAATCTGTAGGCTGGTTCAATTCTGCATCTGTAGGGATATTTTGCAACGCCATGGATACCTCAGTTTCCAAACTTCTCTCTAGACCTGCAAGTTTTGCAATTGCAGAAATCTTTCCAGATCCCACCAGACAATGGACTCAGGCTATGGCTTCTCATGCCCCACCCCCAACCCCCTGGCTCTGGCTGGAAAAGCTCAGCACCAGGTCCTGGCGAGCTTGTATGTTGACCGAGGCAGTACCTCCTGCCAAGACTGTAGTTCATATCTGCATCTCTCCTTCTTTATTCTACATTCCACCTGACATGCCAAGAAACAGCAACACAGTGGCTGATCTTCCGTTAATATATCAAACCATATTAGAATAGTTGAGTAGATTACTGGTTTTTACAAGTGGCCATTTTTTCTTACCAAAACGTTTACATTAGCTAAGACCTTTTATAAATTCTGTGGAGAAAATGCCAAGCCATAGACACAAATAGTCCCGCGATGGAGTTTTAGGCACAATACATTCTTTGGGCCGTAGTGCAGTGGACTGCCTGCCAGAGAAAGGGGTACTTATTGACAGGACTTACAGGCACCTATTGACTAGAGGTCAATTATTGCAAACAATAGCCTTCTTAACCTGGTCTAGATAATCCTGCAGGGAAATGACAGTATAAAAGTATCCGATTTATATGTTTAATTCAATCTAACTTTTCCCAAACTGCCTTGCTCATTTTTGAACGTGTGCTTTATCCAGAAACACTTGGTTGCATATGCTTTTTTTGCTCATAATCAGAGCTTTTGGAGTCATCTAATGGGATCCCAGCATATGGTCCTCACTGATTTGCTGCTGCCCGTTGAGCACTTCCAAATATCTTGTCCAAACTTGAGAGGGGCAGGCAAACACATGACTTCCTCCTACATTTGCTTAGGACAACTGATTTGAGTGCTTTTTAGAGAAACATCCACAAAGGTTTTCCTTTTCTCCAAAAACATCTTTATTTCCAAAGGCCAAATGTATTTTTTTCCATTCCTTTCACCATTTAAATCAATTAGTTAAAGTTCCTATTTAGAAAAAAGAAAG